>NC_137553.1:15017609-15223274 GCF_963082525.1 Nesoenas mayeri
ACCAATTTGAGACAGCAAAGCCCCACCAAGTGGTCATCCCAGGCAAGGGGCTGCTGGGTTGGAGGCACCCCAGAGTTCAGGCTCTCTCCAAGGAAAGTGCTCTGCCCTGGAGGGAAACACTTCACCTGGAACCACACACCTCAGCCTCTGGGCACTCACCTCTGATCTCCCCCCAAGGCACTCACCTCTGAGCTCTGGCTGTGGCTCTCTGCTCCCAAATGAGTAGAGGCTTGAGGGAGAGAATGAAGTAGAAGGACAGAACCAGGACCTGGGAACAGAAAGATCAGCAAAGCCCTCAGCAAGACATGGATAGGCATCACCAACCACAATAAATGCCTCTCTCCCAGACTTATGGGGAGGGCAGAGACCCCTTCACAGACACTGGGACTGAAGCCACTCACCACGATGCAGGTGCTTGCTGTGGTAGTTTTGTTGGTGGACTGTCTCACCAAGGCATGTAGTTTCCACAGCTGCTCAAGCAGTGACCTGCAGGAAAGCAGGCAACGCAGTCTAACACAGTGGCTGAACCAAGAGCTGCACTTCCCTCCTGCCCCTTTGCAGCCAGAGACAGACCACAATCCCAAGAAGAGGAACAATTTTCCCTGCCACATGTCCTGCCATGTCCAACAACGAGAACTCACATGTTTTGCTTCTGCAGCAGCTGCACCTTCTTCTGCAGCTCATGGTTCTGAGCCGTGCAGATTGCCACCCTTCTCAGGAAAGACAAACAGCACACATTCTGTTAGTCAACAGCAGGGACTTCACCAGAGTCTCTCCCTCAGGGAATCAGTCGCCAACTCCAAGTGGCTGGGGCAGTTACAAGTGCTCCTGGGGTCTCCCTGGCACCAGCTGGAGCAAAGCCCAGAGAATGACATCTCACACCAGGTTTGGGAAGGGGTAAGCCCTGCCCAGGCCCACAGAGAAACAAAAACAAACCAGCCTAACCTGGAGAACACACTGGACCTGGCAGACCAGCACCTGGCTCAAACGGAGCAAGTTCTGAGCCATCTCCAGTCCTAAGAGAGAAAGCTGCTGAGCCTCTTGAGAAGACCACAGGGGTCAGCCTCACTTTCTGCCCAGGGATGCAAGACCCCAACAGTGGCACAGCACAGTTGCTGCATGCCCATACCTGTTTTCCAGGCTGTCCACGTAGATCTTCTTCCTGCGACATCTATCCTGGGCTGACTGCTTGTTCTGAATCTTCCAATGCACTTTCTTCAGAAGTCACTCTTCAGCCTGCAAGGGCCATTTCTCATTATCAGCCCAGAGGCGAGTGCCCAGAGGCTGAGGTGTGTGGTTCCAGGTGAAGTGTTTCCCTCCAGGGCAGAGCACTTTCCTTGGAGAGAGCCTGAACTCTGGGGTGCCTCCAACCCAGCAGCCCCTTGCCTGGGATGACCACTTGGTGGGGCTTTGCTGTCTCACCCCAGCTCTGGACTCTTCCTCAGTCCTGTTGCGGAGGTCTGCCTGGGGTCAGGGCCCTGGGCCAAGGACAGCACCAGAACTGGACAATAACCAGTCCCTCTTGGAACACAAGCTGTGCTTGTGCCTGGCAGTCTTGTTATCCAGTAGCATGGTGCTGATGAGATGTGACTGCCGCCTCCTTCTGCCTGTTGGGGTGATGTTGGGCACCCTGCCAGGCAGGGAAAAGCAGAGCTGTGTTAACAGATAATCCATCAAAGCAGATGCTTTTGAATACTCCTGATTGCTGGCAGCTCAGAGGGTTTACTAGGGAGGAATCATTTTAGGGATGACCTGATTTTATACTCTGCTCCTTAGCAGGGTCCTATCTGAAATGGGGTATGTCTTGTCCCGCCCAGAGGTGGGGGGAAGAGGTGACTCAGATTTGTTGGTCCCCTTGGTTGGAAAAGAGTATACATGATACTTAAGGTCTGTAAACAAAGACTCTTATTTTGCAGCTTGGCCCAACGGGCAAATGATTTAGTGGCAGAAGGATTTAAGTTACTTAGGCTCAATTGGTAAACAGTTTAGTGGCAAAAAGATTTACATGAAAGAGTTTTGAGGCACATGTGAGGCTTTAAACCTTATGTTACTATATTACTTATTAAAAGAAAAGCAAAATGATAGAAATATAAGGAAGGAAGGAAGGAAAAGAGAGAGAGATTTCACTACCCTTACTGCTCTGCGATGCGGTTCGTAGTCTTGGATCCAGCGATGTGCAGTGTCCTCTGGTGTCTGGTTCAGTTCCTGCGATGAGAATCATGGGGTTTGTAGTCTGGATCCAGTGAAGTGCAGCGTCCTCTGGTGTTTGGCTCAGTTCCCGCGATGAAAGTGGTGGGCAGAGTAGTCTTCAGGATGGCGGGCACGCTGCCAGTGCTTGTACAGGTGGACTTTTTATAGTGCCATACTGAGCCTATCAGAACATGGAGCTGCATGTCCTTTGACACACCCCTTGCCTCCTGTATCAGCCAGCCACAGACAAAGGCCTTTGTCTGTGGCCATCCTTGACATGTAAATCTCAATTCACCCTATTGTGATGTCCCATCTCCTGCTCCTTGTTCCATCTCCTGTGGCTGGATGTTGCAGAACTGGTTTTGCCACAATGTTTGAGACATTACCCTTTCAGTCTCTCACAGGGTAGGAAATTGTGGGATCTTTGCTGACCTGGCCTGCAGCCCCAGGGTGAGTCCTGTGGCTTGCGGGACAGGCTGTGGCAGATGGAGGGTGAAGGCGGTCAGCCTGTACTTGGTCTGACTGAAGGCAGGTGGTGATGAATGCTGCTGCCCTGCTTCTTCCCTGCCCAAATGGAGGTGAACAGGCTGGGTCCTGCACTTCTTATTGTGTCTGGTGGCTGCGAGCATCTGTCCCTTTTCCATTTAATCCTGCGGTGATGCCTGATTTCTGGGTGTGAGATGGTGAGCTGACCTTCAGTGACCTGGCAGGAGGTGGTTCTGCCATTGCAACAGACCCTGTGTTTCCCCTGTTCCTGCTAGGTGTTGAGCCATGGGCACAGCTCTTGGCCTGGCTAGAGAAGATGCTATAGAGTCCTTTCTGAGCCACGCATGCTGTTTCCCTTCATAGAGGCTGAGCCTTTCATCTCCCACAGCCCTGAGAGTGGGACTTCTGGTCCATGCCTCAGTGAGAGAAGGTATGCCTTGAACAGGACCGCTGAGGTGGTGTGGAGTAGAGAATAGCAGGGCTGTTTGCTCTTCTGAAGATTTTCCTGACCACAGGATTGTTTCAAAGCTATGTCCTTGTATGCCTGAGCTTTGCTGCACTGGCCAGTGAAGCAGATGGCTGGCTCTGGTTGCACCCCAGGTCTGTGCAGAAACACTTTAAGCTGACAAGTTGTGTCTTTCCTGGAGTGCAACTAAGTGATGGTACTTGTTGAGCATCTCTCCTTGTCCTACTTCAAATCTACACTGGTGAGGACATTTTCTTATTAATGTTGTGTAAATAAATATTAATGATGTGTAAAATAAAATGTGTCCTCTGTGTGACTGGGCCGTCCATGGTTGTTTTGGTGTAGGGCTGGGCTGGCCAGTGGAGGCTAGGGGCTGTGCCAGGGGCTGGGAGCATCATGGGAGGAACCCAGTGGAGGCTGAGTAGTGATCACCCTTTCAACCTAATGAAAGGGAGCAGGTGCTGCCTTCCCTTCTCGTGGCTGTGCAGAGGGGTTTGTTGAGGCACAGTGTAAGTTGGCTCATCAGTGCTCTGCTCTCGTCCCCCTTCAGAGGTGTGCCAACACACTCGAAATACTTTTGGAGGCAAATGGATGTTGTGAGCGACCTGTGCACACTGAAGCTGCTGGCGCAGTGGAAGCAAGCAGCTTCCCTTGTAGGAAGCACAAGGAGCCAGTGTCCGCTCTCACTGCTGCTTTCATAATGGAGAATTGCACAATTGCAGGAAATGGCGCAGAGCCAGGGTGGTGTGAAACAGCTCAGTCCCTTCAGCCTGGGGCTGCAGGGAGGGCTCTGTCTGCTGGGTGGTTGCTAAATCAAGGCTGTGTCCTAGGTTCAATTAGGATCATCAGATCTGTGGGAGACACTAGCAGACCCTAAGCTCAGACTGCTGAGCCCAGTGCAGAGTTTGGGGGCACAGGAGCCCAGTGAGGTGATGGGTGCGAGAAGACTGCTTGCAACCTGCCCAGGAAGCAAAGGGCACTTGTGCAGACAGATGAGTTGTAAAATTGAGCACTGCATCTCTGCTCGTGGAGGAGAGAGACAGAGGGTGGCTTGCCCACAGACCATTTCTCATGATAGATGATGGCATGCTTGTAACAGGATCAAATCACAGCTCTGCTCTGCCCAGGGAGGGCAGCCTGTAAGCATCCCCAGGGAACCACTGAACCTTTTCCCCAAAAGCCGTGTGGTGGCAGGAAGGTCTAGGACCCTGTCCTTGCTTTTGTTTCATTTTTTGCATTTCAAGGCCAGGGTGTGTAATGCCACTGATGTCATCTGGAATCCCTGGCCCAGTGCTAATTAATATCTATATGAGTCATCAGAAATAAAACACAGTGGTATTGTCAGCAACACAGGGAGCAGCCACCGGAGCTGGTGTTTGGCCAGGGTGATGGGGTCAACACCATGCTCTGCAGCAATCTGGTTTGGTTGACCAAATGTCAGAAGGGGAGATAGGTCTGGGAGGGTGGGCAGGGAGCCAGGCAAGCACAGTGGGCTCCTCATCAAACAGCCCAACACATGCTCCTGCTGCTAGGCACTGCCCACACCAGTCGACACAACCCTTCCACATGGAAAGACTGTGGCTAAGGTTGGGGTATCTCAGGGCCCAGACCTGGTCCCGGTACTGTATTGGGAGTTTTGGGGATGGTTGTTCTGCCATCTCAGCCCGTGCTGCCCCAGGGCTGCTATTTTTCATCACTTTCTGTGGTTTTGCACTGGTCCCACAGTGAGTGGCTCTGAGCGAGCAAGAGGAAGGATGCCCAGCCTGGACCTCACGCCTTGGATTAAGAGTCAACATCGATAAAAATACCTGGAATGAGTCCTTTGGCTGAGGAGGCTTGCACCTTGTTTCTATCAAGCAGAGGAACAGGAGGAGCCTGGTATTTCCGCAACCCTCCTCCTCCTTGCTGCAGATTGTCCATGACATCTTTTCTCCTTGTATGCTGCTGGGATCAGAGCACGTGCCATCTGTGCATCGTGCACTGCCTGCACACGCATGTGGCTCCCACATTCTGGCTTAGGTTGACGTTATGATCCCTGCTTTCCCTTCACACTGTTCCCTCTGTTATTCCTGAGGTCGACCCACATCTTGTGTGTGTCCCACGGCAGGTATCTGCATCAGCGGTATGGGAATGCACCGATGGACCAGAAACATGAGCCTTTTGGGGCAAAATATTCTGCTCAGCCCTTAGTAAATCCCATACATGTGTTGCCAAATGGAAACTCTCTCTTTTTTACTTGGTGTCTCCCTGAGTGTTGGTAGTGTCATTTCCCTTCTATGGTAGCAGCTCATATTGAGAGTTTTTGAAAGTGTGAAATGAAATTTGTCTCTTACTGCTGGCTGTGTGACTGGTACATGTGGGGGACTACGGTGGGTGCATAGATTCCCTGACAGAGGGCATGGGAACAGAAATTAGCCTTGAAGATATGAAGGCCTACCCGTGAGAAAGATGGGAGTAAAGGAGTATCCGGAGATGTTAAGGATGCACCCGTGAGAGAGAAGGGAGGAGAAGAGTAACATTGATGATAGCAAAATTAGCCAATGAGATGTTACTGCTGTAACTTGTAACCAATAGTGAAGAGACACATGAATTGGTAAAACTGTATAAAAATGCACTTGTGGCAATAAATGGCATCTATTACTTTCATCCTGGAAGAACTTGGTCTATGTCGTTTGTCCGTCTCAACCACGACAGGTACAAAACACCTGCTCACAGCTCTAAAGGAACTGGGGCTTGTCAGCAAGGTGAGAATTTCAGTCAGGAGCAGAAAACATATCCTCCTTGCCAAGGGAAACCTAAACCCCGTGTTAGCTTCCATCCTATTTTTATCCACTAGCACCAACTACTGGAAATTGGTGGAAACAGAAATTCTAGCAGAAATCTGAGTACCCGGTTAAAAAAAAAGCTGGAAATACACTGATGGAGCCACCACCTTCCCAGCTCCTGAAATTGGGTACCTCAGCCCCAGGCCTGCTGAAACCCCAAGGGAGCTGGTCATGTTGGGACCGTTTTAGCAAAGTGTGTGAGGCAGAAAGCAAAGAGGTTGGACTGGGATGCCTGAAAAGAAAAAAGTTGGTGCCAGATGCATTCTTCCCCTCTACCCTTTCCCTGGCCACACGCTGTGTAGCAGAGGTTTGGCTGGAGACCCCTGTGTGTGCACTGCTGATAGGTCCATTGATTTATGTCTTGTTGAGGCCTTGTTATTGTAGAAATGCCTCACTCGCACAGCAGGTCCTGTTTTCAGATTTTCGAAGTGGCCTTGAGATTCCTTTGGGCCTGGCTAGTTCAATAACAAATCTCCATCTAATAGAAACCCATCCACAATTCCTCCTTTTTGTTCTTGAACCAGCCAGGCCTTATTAACAGCACGCTGAATCATCTTTGAAATACACTGTAACATACAATACATGATTAACAACATAATTACAATTACATATAATGCAGTTAAGCCTTATTTAATAAGATCAAACAACTACCCACCTACTCTCAAGTTTTTAAACCATTTGTCAAACCCTAATTCTGACAATCTTCTTAATGTGCTGTTTTAGTTTGTCTAAAGTACTACAAATAGATTCAGAATGATCAGACAAGTTAACACAACACATTCTCTTGAATTATTCACAACCATGACCTAGTGTTAAAAGTAAAAGATCTATAACTGTGCGATTTTGTAGAGTAGCATGCCTAATACCATCAACATCTACTATTAATTGAGTTAGTATCTCAGAAGTTAGATTAACATATTTAAGAGACCAACAGCTTAACTTTGATATGTCTCCTAAAGCTTTACCAGCTGCTAGATCAGTGAGAAAGAGTGCAGTAGGTACTATGGTAGGAATATCTCCTAATTTTACCTCATTTTTGCATTGACTATCTAAGTGTAATATCACCCTTTTGGCTCTCCTGCTGTTTGTTCAAATTACCATTCTCCACAGAAGGTAAACCACCTGCTTGCTAATGGGCTTCTAGACTACCAGGTCTGTGAGCATCTATAACACTGAATTAGGACCCATGGTTTACATCTGAAACAGTCCTCACAGCTTATCTCCCTCCTGTCCATATTCATCCACTGAATCTTTGTTGTCTTTATTCAGCCATGGCTTGACCCATTTCACGGGAATCCACTTCGATCCTTGGCCTGTAATGACACAAACATAACCTTTTCCCCAGGTTATCAATTAATGTGGCCTTTTCCATTGACTAGTGATTTGACCATAACTAATGTAGGTTCTTTCTGATTTAGCATGGTTTTGGTTCATACTTGCAAAGTATTTCATCACATACAATGCTTTCGACAACTGGTTTTGTGGTGTTTTCCCTACTTCCCACTTTTTTTATAAAAACAAACAAACAAACAAACAGAAAAAGTTCAGAACCAGATATGTGCATTGGATCTTGACTACGTACTCAGAATCACAAATCAAATTTAGAGGTTCCTCCTTAAAAAGCTCTAAGTAATGTAAAGCTGTGCCAAGTTCTGCTAATTGGGTTGAACCTTCAATAATTTTTACAGAATGATGCCAATTGTTATCTTCACAGCAAACCACTACAGCTTTATGAGACTTCCCAGAACCATCGACAAAAACTTTGCAAGTATGCAGGATCAGACCAAATACAAGTATGGCCTATGACCTGATGTTAAAGACTTGCAGGTTCTGCAGCAATTTACATTTGTGTGTGTCAAAAGCTGTGCTGTTAAGAAAACCAGCTAGTGCAATTTATAAAGACATCGATTACAAATAAAAAAAAATCAGAATTAAATTTCACAAATGGTACATATATGACAAAAGGATCATGGCCTATTAAGACTTAAATTCATTCCCTGCATTTTCTTGATCAGAGTGACAATTGGTATATAACAGTCGGTATATCAGTTTGCTAGCAATCTCATCATACTGTCCCACCATAGCCACAGGTTGTTTCTATGTTGTAGCTATAAATAGACAAATCTGCAAGTCCAATCGAATGCAGTCAGCCTGTAAAGTTGTCATAAATTCATTCCTCAAAGTTTCCAACTCCATTTTGGCTGTCATATTTTTTGGATATTGTTTTCCCTTACCAGATGGAAGTCCTGTTTCAGATCTATCAGTGTAGTGTTTGCTTTATCGAAACATTGGCTGTTAATACTAGTGGAAATACAGCATTTGAAATTTCCTTGGAGATTTCTCACTTGCAGCAAGCAGATCGGCAGCATCCCAGCAGCTTCTTGTAGGCCATGCAACTAAAGAGAATTCTCAGAAAACGTTATTTGAGCTTTCAATTTACTTAACAAATCCTAACCTAAGAGAGGTATAGGACTTTCTGGCAAATATAAGAATTCATGTATTAAAACTTTGTTCCAAATTTGGCATTCCATTGATCTCAAAAAACAGCCTTTCTTTTGTTTTCTCCCATGACCTCAAAAACTAGCATGGTGAATTTACTAAGAAGTCTCTTACAACTAATTACCACAGAATAAGTCTATCAACAAATTTTTGGTTTAATTTTCCAGTTTCATTAGAACTATGGGTCTGCTAAGGATGCCTTTAAACTTCACCCTCGGACTGCTCCAGTCAGTATTAAATCGCTGCAGTGGAGGGGAGAGAGAAACCCCCCCTTTCACTGCTTTAAAAGCGGGCAGCCAGGTTTTTTTCTTTCTCTTCTTACTGCAGTTCAGATATAATCAAAGTCACGCAGCTGGCATATCTCAGTTACAATGAGCTGCACACAGGCCTGGGATGTTTTGTTCTTTTGTTTTCTCATTTCATTCCAGTCATAATACACTTTATATGCAATTTCAAGTAGCTCAGCAATAGTTACATTCCTTAGCTCCATTTACCTTTTACAATTTAGAAATGTCAAAAAACAGTATGAACCAGTATAATAAACATAAATCCATTATTCTATTTTCCTAGATCTAAATCAGTTAATATTCTAGCAACTTTTAAATACAACCTCTTCTAAATGCACATCTATCATAGCATTTTAACAATTTAAATGCTTTTCTAACAATATAAGCAATTACTCTAATGTGTAAGGATGCATCGTAAGGGGGAGCAAGGTGGAATTTTAGCAGTGAAACCGGTTCCCATTTTGTAATTATCTCCCCAAACAAGATTCTTTTGGTACCAAATATGAATATGCAAACTAAAATACTGAGCTCAGATGTGAAAACCAAATACCCAGTTCAAATATGCAGCTGGATCACAGTCACACTAATTTAAGACAATATCTCAATTTTTGCATTGCAACTTTGGGCCGCTTACTGCTCAGCCAGGTGGAGGTACCTCTGGGTCTCCCTGACAAAAAAAGTCAGTGTGCGCTGGACCCCCAGATCGGCACCGGCCCCCCCAGAGCAAGCTGAACTGGACAAGGCCCTTTTTCTTTTGGTTTTTTTTTTGTTTGTTTTTTGTTTGTTTGTTTGTTTGTGTTTGTTTTTGTTTTTGTTTTGTTTTGTTTTGTTTTATTTTGTTTTGTTTTTTAGTGTCTCATCTGGTGCGCTACAGCTGTTATTTCAAAACCAGGATTCTTCACATGGTGTGCATACAAGAAAGCCAATTTAGTGCACTGACATGAGAGAGACAGCCTGTCACGGAGTTGTGCAAGTCTGAATGCTGGAATAAAGCTAGCATGTTAGAGAGAAAAACAACAGCCACTACACGCAAAATTTTATGATCACATTCACGCAGTAAAGAACTAAATTACTCATGATCTTCTGAATTATCACAAAATGCACATTTTGAGTCAACGGATTCTCATGATTTAACAGACTGTGAACTTATCGTACCATATAGCACAAACCTACCAAAACTGCAACATACTTAAACAGATACCCACAAAGAAAACAGGTTAATAAGGAAAGCATCTTGCAGACTGTAACAAGTTTTCTGTGACCTGTGTGTTAGCAGTGAATTCTCTCTCAGCTTGTTGAAGTTCAAAGCACCCCGCCTGTAAAACTGTCTGAAATGATTTAATGATCTCTTGTAGGGATTTATTTTGTCCTGATCTTCTGGCCTCAAAACCAACATTAATTGCAACAATATTCTATTTTCCGGACACTTTTCCCAATCATTTAAGTTATACTGCAGGTAACACTGATTTCAATATTTAACAAGATCTTCCTTCCTTATAATTCCGAGTGCTTTCCTAAGTTTTAAAACACCTCCCAAAACTGGATGTCCTCCACCTTGATTTCAGTAAAGTATTTCACAGTCTCCCACAGCATCCTCACAGCAAAACTGAGGGAGTGTGGTCTGGATGATCAGATAGTGAGGTGGACTGCGAACTGGCTGAAGGAAAGAAGCCAGAGAGTCGTGGTCAATGGGGGGGAGGCTAGTTGGAGGCCTGTATCTAGTGGAGTGCCTCAAGGGTCAGTACTGGGGCCGGTATTATTCAGTATGTTCATCAATGACTTGGATGAGGGAATAGAGTGCACTGTCAGCAAGTTTGCTGATGACACCAAGCTGGGAGGAGTGGCTGACAGGCCAGAAGGCTGTGCTGCCATCCAGTGGGACCTGGACAGGCTGGAGAGTTGAGCAGGGAATAACCTAATGAAATTTAACAAGGGAAAGTGTAGAGTCTTGAATCTGGGCAGGAACAACCCCAGGTTCCAGTATAGGTTGGGAAATTACATATTAGAGAGCAGTGTAGGGGAAAGAGACCTGGGGGTCCTGGTGGACAACAGGATGACCATGAGCCAGCACTGTGCCCTTGTGGCCAGGAAGGCCAATGGCATCCTGGGGTGTATTAGAAGGGGGGTGGTTAGTAGATCGAGAGAGGTCCTCCTTCCCCTCTACTCTGCCCTGGTGAGACCACATCTGGAATATTGTGTCCAGTTCTGGGCCCCTCAGTTCAAGAAGGACAGGGAACTGCTGGAGAAGGTCCAGCGTAGGGCAACAAAGATGATTAAGGGAGTGGAGCACCTCCCTTATGAAGAAAGGCTGAGGGAGCTGGGTCTCTTTAGTTTGGAGGAGACTGAGGGGTGACCTTATTAATGTTTATAAATATATAAAGGGTGAGTGCCATGAGGATGGAGCCAGGCTCTTCTCGGTGGCAAACAATGATAGGACAAGGGGTAATGGGATCAAGCTGGGACAAAAGAGGTTCCACTTAAATTTGAGATGAAACTTCTTCTCAGTGAGGGTGACAGACACTGGAACAGGCTGCCCAGGGGGCTTGTGGAGTCTCCTACTCTGGAGACATTCAAAACCCGCCTGGACACCTTCCTGTGTCACCTCACCTAAGTGTTCCTGCTCTGGCAGTGGTATTGAACTAGATGACCTTTTGAGGTCCCTTCCAATCCCTAACATTCTGTGATTCTGTGATTCTGTGACTTGAAAGAAAATGGTGTCCGTCTGCCACAACTGCAAGGCTGTGACTGTAACCCAAATGGAAGCTGTGAGCTCAAGCGCAGGCAAGTTGCAAGAAGAGACAGAGGCCATGGATGTAATTGCAAAGAGCAAATTTATTTTAGTTGCCTCGCTACTGGGAGATCTCCAAAGTAGCACCTAAGCTCCCAGCCAGAGGTGATGCAAAAGGGGATGCAGGCACTGGTGAGTTCAGCCCTGGCAGAAGATCACTCGACCGCCTGCGCTCGCCTGTATTTCAAGGCTTCAAGCAGGTGCAACCAACCTCCTCACCGTTCTTCCACTATATTCCCATACAGAAGCACTACAGCCTACCTATGCTGATGTCTCCCCCCCAAACAGACCTCCCAAGGACTGATATAGCTGTCTAGACCTTGGGCAGCATGGAGCTCCAGTACTTGGAAGTCCTCCTAGCACCTGGAGGCAGCGGTGGATGTCATAGCTGCAAGCATGCCCAGCTGGAAGATCTCCTTGGGCAAGTAGCTACGTTAGAAGAGGAGCTCAACAGGCAGCACGGTATCCGGGAACACAAGCAGGAGATGGATCCGTGGTATTGTACCCTATCCCAGGCTGAGCAACAGCTTGCCTTAAGGCTGCATTAGAGGAAGGTAAGCCTGAATCCAACCTCGAGCTGACTGACACACGTAACTCATGAGATGAAGGAGAATGGCTGCTTGCCTTGTAGAAATGCAGCGATGAGGAACGATGCACACCGGGACGCAGACAAGGATGCACACAAAGGCAGAAATTGTGTTCAGGAAGGAGCACAGAGCCGGACAGAGCAGAGAGCTGAGCCAGTCTGAGGCCCTCTTTATTTGCCATTGACAATTTATAGGTTTTACAGATATGGGCCTGGACTAAGAGGTTACACAAGATGTGTTTTCAATAATTGTTATTAGAAACACACCACATTCACATTGTATCTCTTTCAGTTACATTCCCACTCATTCATAGATCAGGCCCAACAACATTCACACATCACATGTACTTGGGGGCAGTTATCTGTCCCGAGATATCATTCTCACGAGTCTGGGATATCACTCTTTACATTTATGAGAAACATACTTCAGAACAACCTGTCCAAGGCCATTTATATTTTGGCTAGTTGCTGTGATCTAATTATGTTAGTACAATTTCTTCTTTGACCGTCCAGATGGTCATGTTAGTATTGATCTTCCTTTATCATCCAGGTGGCTGAATCCGCACATCTTGCTTTCCCACAAGAAGGAAGAACTTCCCCCTCCCCACCTCCTGAAGTGTCCCTACATAACAGACAGGAGGCTCTGGGGTTGGAGAATGTTGCGGTTCAGACGGACAAACGACATGGACCAGGTTCTTTCAAGATGAAAGTAATAGATGCCATTTATTGCTACAAGTGCATTTTTATACAATTCTACCAGTTCATGTGTCTTTTCACTATTGGTTACAAGTTACAGCACTAACATCTCATTGGTTAATTTTGCTATCATGCATGTTATTCTTCTATCCCCTTCTCTCTCACGGGTACATCTCTCCTCTCTCCGGATACTCCTTTACTCCCATCCTTCTCAAGGGTAAATCTTAATATCTCAAGGCTGATCTGTACTCTCATATTTTCTGTCAAGGATTCCACAGACCCGCTGCAGTTTCCCACAATTCCCCCTTTTTTGGTTTGTGCTAAAAATGCTGCCCTCATTGTCCACTGCAGGGCCCTTTGCAGCAGAGAAATCATGCATGGCAACATTAGTAACACAACCACAACAATCATCAAAATGATCAGTCCTGTTTTCACTACTGATAATAACCATCCTAAAAAACCTCAACCACTAAGCAATTTATTTAACAAATCCCATCAAAATCTTCACACCCATGTCCTTGAGCTAATAACAAAAAATCTATCGCGGCCCTACTCTGCCATGTGGCAGAATCTACAGAATCTACATCTTAAAAAAAAGTCCACTTAAAGCCTTTTAAGTTCTGCTAGTTTGCTTAATTAGCCAGCATCCTAATTTTCTAAAATATTTAAAGCTTTTAGCTGTGCCAACACCAGATACAAGAGATCCTAAAACCCTTAACCTTGATCCCCAAAAATCTACATTATCATCACATTTTGACTCATATACACGCAAAAAGTGTTTTTCTTGTCTTGCTCTTCTGTGATCTATTATCATAGATACATTGGGCGTTAAGAGAGTTAATAGTCCCAAAATACACAGTCCTCCAACAGCATTAGAAGGAATTCCTGGTCAGGCTCTATCTCCACAGATCAAGAATACACCATACAGGAGGTTTTGGGGTCGCTGTCCCACATTATCAATGACATCCCTTGGATTCTTCAGTGAGGCATTACACCATCGAGTTTCATTTCTATAGTCACCAAGGGTAGCATTAACATTTTGCAGTCTTATCCATTCATGCTTTAGCATATTGTCCTGGCACTTTTCACAAACCAGCTGGATACAAGCATCCATGGGCACAGATCCCAGCAATTCCTGTTCCTGTGGTTCAATGTCTATTTCTGGGAGGCAATTAATCCAAAGTGTTATGTTAGTATTATTACAGTTTGATGTAATGCCTTTGCACCGACCACTATTTTGAAACAATTGTGTGATGCTGCTGTAGTCATCAAGGGGGATGCCAACCAAGCATGTGTGGAACGGGTTTTCCGGAGACGCCATAGCTAGGCATATGGAGTCCTGGTCAGTCATGTTGGCTAAAGTACTCCACATGTTAGTCTTTGTCTGTGCGGGCATCCAAAACACAGCAGCTGCAACAATCATTGTCAGGAAGATAACACAGGTTTCACATTTCGTGCCAGCAACCATTGCAGCCCTTGATCTGTAAAGACACAAGCATAACCTCTCCCCCAGGTTATCAATTGATGTGGCCTTTTCCATTGACTAGTGATTTGACCATAACTAATGTAGGTTCTTTCTGATTTAGCATGGTTTTGGGTCACACTTGCAAAGTATTTTATCACATACAATGCTTTTGACAATTGGTTTTGTGGTGCTTCCCCTACTTCCCCCCCCCTTTTGTTTTAAAAAAGAACAAAACCAAAACAAAAAACACAGTTCAGAAGCAGATATGTGCATTGGACCTTGACTACGTACTCAAAATCACAAATCAAATTTAGAGGTTCCTCCTTAAAAAGCTCTAAGTAATGTAAAGCTGTGCCAAGTTCTGCTAATTGGGTTGAACCTTCAATAATTTCTACAGAAGGATGCCAATTGTTATCTTCACACCAAACCACTACAGCTTTATGAGACTTCCCAGAACCATCAACAAAAACTTTGCAAGTATGCAGGATCAGACCAAATACAAGTATGGCCTATGACCTGATGTTAAAGACTTGAAGGTTCTGCAGCAATTTACATTTAGGCATGCCAAAAGCTGTGCTGTTAAGAAAATCAGCTAGTGCAATTTACAAAGACATAGATTACAAAAAAAATTAAAAAATCAGAATTAAGTTTCACAAATGGTACATATATGACAAAAGGATCATGGCCTATGAATACTTAAATTCATTCCCTGCTTTTCTTGATCAGAGTAACAAGCAGTATATCAGTCTGCTAGCAATCTCATCATACTGTCCCACAATAGCCACAGGTTGTTTCTATGTTGTAGCTATAAATAGACAAATCTGCAAGTCCGATCGAATACAGTCAACCTGTAAGGTTGTCATAAATTTATTCCTCAAAGTTTCCAACTCCATTTTGGCTGTCATATTTATTGGATATTGTTTTCCCTTACCGGATCGAAGTCCTGTTTCAGATCTATCAGTGTAGTATTTGCTTTATCGAAACATTGCCTGTTAATACTAGTGGAAATACAGCATTTGAAATTTCCTTGGAGATTTCTCACTTGCAGCAAGCAGATCTGCACCATCCAAGCAGCTTCTTGTAGGCTATGCAACTAAACAGAATTCTCAGAAAACGTTATTTGAGCTTACAATTTACTTAACAAATCTTAACCTAAGAGAGGTATAGGAGTTTCTAACAACTATAAGAATTCATGTATTTAAACTTTGTTCCAAATTTGGCATTCCATTGGTCTCAAAAAATGGCTTTTCTTTCATTCTCTCTCATGACCTCAAAAACTAGCATGGTGAATTTACTAAGAAGTCACTTACAACTAATTACCACAGAATAAGTCTATTAACAAATTTTTGGTTTAATTTTCCAGTTTCATTAGAACTATGGGTCCACTGGTGATGCCTTTAAATTTCCCCCTCAGACTCCTTCACGCAGTATTACAGCTCTCTAGCAGTAACATTGCTTGGGGGAGGGGCGCGGGGAGGAATAAAACTTCCCTCTTGCTCCCATCTGAGATGGCAAGACATACAGCCCATCATGAAAACACATTAGTCTGAACTCCACATCAAACCAATGTGGCTCCACTCCATACTCAAATCTGTACCAGTCTGACCCAGAGAAGCACTGAACACTGTGACCCCCCAAAGTTGACCAGTGTGAAAAGACTGACTTCAGCAAGGAGGTAAAATTATGAGCTCTTTTCCCCAGATGTGCCAAAACCTAGGAAACAAGACAGAAGCAAAAATAAACAACACCAACAACCCCTGATTCAAAGCCGAAAAACAACACAGTGCCACAATAAAAATGGATGACAATGCTTCAGGGAAAGAAAAAAAAAAAAGGACAGAGCCCCCCTTTCTCTGCTTAGCAGTGGGAAAACAGGTTTTTCCTTTCTTTTTTTATTTTTTTATTTTTTTTAATTTTTTTCTCTTCTCGCCGCAGTTCAGATATAGCCAAGGCCATGCAGCTGGTATAATCACTGGTACGAAGTGGGAGGCTCTGGCAAACTCCTCAGTTACAATGAGCTGCACACAGGCCTGGGATATTTTGTTGTTTTGTTTACCCATTTCATTCCAACTACACTTTATATGCAATTTCAAGTAGCTCAGTAATAGTTACATTCCTTAGCTCCATTTACCTTTTACAATTTATAGATGTCAAAAAACAGTATAAACCAGTATAATAAACATAAATCCATTATTCTATTTTCCTAGATACAAATCAGTTAATATTCTAGCAGTTTTTAAATACAACCTCTTCCAAATTCACAGCTGTCATAGCATTTTAACAATTTAAATGCTTTTCTAACAATATAAGCAATCATTCTAATGTGTAAGGATGCATCCTAAGGGGAGGCAAGGTGAAATTTTAGCAGTGGAACCGGTTCCCATTTTGTAATTATCTCCCCAAACAAGATTTTTTTGGTACCAAATATGAATATGCAAACTAGAATACTGAGCTGAGATATGCAAACCATATACCCAGTTCAAATATGCAGCTGGATCACAGTCACACTAATTTAAGACAATATCTCAATTTTTGCATTGCAACTTTGGGCAGCTTACTGCTCAGCCAGGTGGAGGTACCTCTGGGTCTCCCTGACAAAAAAGTCAGTGCGCGCTGGAGCCCAAGCGGCACCTGCCCCCCCGCCGCCGCAGCGAGCCGGACTGGGCAAGGCTTTTTTTTCTTTTTTTTTCTTTTTTTTGTGTTTTGTTTTGGTTTGGTTTGTTTTTTTTTTTGTTTTGTTTTGCTTTGTTTTCAGTGTCTCACTCGGTGCGCCACAACTGTCACTCCAAAACCAGGATTCTTTGCATGGCGTGCATACGGAAAAGCCAAATTCAGCACATCGAGATGAGACACAGCCTGTCACAGAGTTGCGCAAGTCTGAATGCTGGAATAAAGGTAGCATGCTGGA
Source organism: Nesoenas mayeri (assembly GCF_963082525.1). NCBI lineage: Eukaryota > Metazoa > Chordata > Aves > Columbiformes > Columbidae > Nesoenas > Nesoenas mayeri. The sequence continues at coordinate 15,034,806 of NC_137553.1, forward strand.
GAGAAAAATAACAGCTACTACACGCAAAATTTTACGATCACATTCACACAGTAAAGAACTAAATTACTCATGATCTTCTGAATTATCACAAAATGCACATTTTGAGTCAACGGATTCTCATGATTTAACAGACTGTGAACTTATCGTACCATATAGCACACACCTACCAAAATTGGAACATACTTAAACCAATACCCACAAAGAGAACAGGTTAATGAGGAAGGCATCTTGCAGACTTTAGCAAGTTTACTGTGACCTGTGTGTTATCAGTTAACTCTCTCTCAGCTTGTTGACGTTCAAATCTTTCCAGCTGTAAAACTGTCTGTAATGATCTAATGATCTCTTGGAGAGATTTATTTTGTCCTGCTCTTCTCACCTTAAAAACAACATTAATTGCAACAAAATTCTATTCTCCAGACAGTTTTCCCGATCATTTTAGTTATACAGCAGCAACACTGATTTCAATATTTAACAAGATCTTCCTTCCTTATAATTCCGAGTGCTTTCCTAAGTTTTAAAACACCTCCCAATACTGATTTTTCAGGAACACAACTGAAAACAATTATTCCTGACCCCATCTTGCAAGTAAAAACCTTGAGAAGAGGGAGGGAGGGAGGGGGAGGAGGGGAGGAACGCACAGAGCTGCTTGAAAACAATTAACTCACATTCCTGACAAGCTGCTTGATTTTCAGAGAGGCAGTAAACAGGAGCACATAATATGTACTGTAAAACTTGCAGATAACATGTTGATAGCAAACATTAGCATTCTCTACTGCTAATTTCAACACCAATGTTTCGTTAGCTTCTAAGTTTTCAACCTGCTTATTGATGACCTCTTGAAGATGGTCAATAAATTGCATGTACTTCTCACTGGGAACCTGATTAATAGTTGCAAATGATTTGGCTGCATTGTTGGTTTCAGGCACCTTTATCATAGCTTGATATGCGAGGTCTGTTGACTGCCTCAGGATTTCAGAAAGTTATCGTGCCTGTAGTTGTGGTGTGTCAATTAGTGTCTCTTCCAGAAACGCACAGGGTCCCGTGGTTTAACTGTAATCGAAGCTGGGGGTAAATCCCAGCTTTTTGGTAAGTTCGGTTTACGCTCTGAAACTCTACCCCCACCCTCAGGAATTTGCTTTGCAGCAGCGTGGGAGGAAAGTGGGGGCAGGTTGAGGGGACCCAAATCTGTAGGAATTATGTTATTTGGCTCGGTCTGGCTCACCGCGGTGGGGTCCTCCCCACCTAAATCTCCAGGCAAGGGGGGATAGGAAAAAAAAAAAAAATGTCCATTTTTTTCTTCTGCGATTGATAGCGGCGGGGCAGAGGGTTGAACTGTGATTAATGGCGGTGACACAGACGGCGGAACCGCAGTTGATGATGGTAGAGGAGAGGTTTGAGCCGTGATTGATGATGGCGGAGCAATCGGCCAAACGCACTGCTCTGACCGGTGCTCCGACTGGTGCTCCGAGGGCCCCTCCCAAGACCGTGCACAACCCAACGCTGTTTTTTCATGTGAGTTTTTCATAGCTTTTATCTGATCTCGGGGCCACACATATGTATACGACTCTTTCATAATGTTTTTCTGATCTCGGGGCCACACATACGTACGCTCCTCCTTTATTCCTTTTAACTTTCCAAGAAAGTGCCGCGGATTGTTATCCGTGTCAGATAATATGGACTTGGGCAGTTTTGACGAATCCTTAGTAACAGGGGGGGGTCGGAGCAGTACTTAATCTTGCTTTTTTCTCTGAATCGGTAGCACTATCAAACAATTTATCTCCCAAGTCCATCCATTGTGACACACTAAATGCTGTCACAGTGGAAACTATGGAAATGATTTCCCAGAATTCATTGCAATAAGAACTGCCTTCTCGGGGACAGGTTATGAATATGTATAGACATTCCTAGAACTTTCATGAATATGTAACACTTTACAGCATTTAACCAAGTTCACAGCTACTGGAAATTTGCACACGTCTTAGGTGGAATTATTCCCCTGTGTGTCCAGTGCTGTAAATACATACCTTCTTTACAATCTCAAAGGTTGTAAGGTTATTTCCACGCCTCATTTTGGCGAGCCAGGCAGGAGGGCATTCTGCTTGAACCCATGAACAGCTGAGAACGGACGACTTGGGAGCGCCCCAAAGCTTTTATCAGAAGACTTCCACTCCAAGCTGGTCATTGTGGAAGTAGACAAAAGACCTCCAGCACTAACAGCGAATAAGGTATGTTGTAATAAAAATTGCATTTAATTGCATTTTAACGTGAGGAGCCAATAAGTCATAAAGGGACACCTTATGCGTGGCCAGGGTTTCCGCAGTGGTATTTGGTGTAAAGGGGTACCTGGGAAGGGGGCTACTCTCCGAGAGTCGGCCACTAGCGATCTTGGGAGTGGATCGAGCAACCCCGAGATTTCTGTGTCCTGATTTCGGGAGCCAGGACGGACCTTTGCTAATGATTTTAGCAAGGTGAAAGGTATGCAGAATCTCTCAAGTTACTTTTGCAGCTGCTGAAAAAGGTAATAGTCAGTCTTTAATATGCTGTTTTTCTGACATCTGTAAGAAACTGCAAAAGGTAAATGGGACTAACTATTGCTGAGCTAACTGGAATTGCATATAAAGAGTATTATGACTGGAATTAAATGGAAAAACAAAAAAAGCAAAATATCCCAGGCCTGTGCTGTACAGCTTGAACATGAATTTCAGGCCTGTCCCAAGCTGCAAGATAAACTCAACCTCCCCCGTCCACGTGGCCTTGCCTGTGTCTAAACTGCATCAAGAAGAGAAAGAAGAAAAAAAAAATATAGGAAAACCACTGCTAGAATCGGCAAAGTGGCGAGGGGGGGGGGGGGCAAGCCATATGCCTCTCAGGGTAGCCTCTTGCACCCAAAATGGTGCAAGCTCCCCTAGAGAAGTTACAGAAACTGAGAGCACCAGAAAGTAAGAATTTGGAAATGTTGTTAGATGAAGCCTGGAGAGTATTTAGTAAAAGGGAAGAGGAAGATTGTCGAAAGGATAGGGAACTAAAGAGGTTGGAAGGCTTTGAAAGCCTTTAGAGAGAGATCAATATATATTGGGAAAATGAATATCAGGGAAGGTATAGAGGAAGTATGCAGAGAAAATCGGACAGTAGCAAGTTTTCAAAAGACTGACGGGAATCTGGAATGAACAAAAACAAGTGGAATTTTTGGTAGATAGCCAAGAAGTAATGATTACATAGTAGGTAAAGGGAGCCTCTGGCCAAAGTGAAAGGGCGTTTTTTTGTGAACCTTTGAAACACAAATTGGATAAACAAGTAGGCATTCGTAAATTTTTATATATGCCCAATTCCCTGAAACCTCTTTTGGGGAGAAATCTGTTGGAACAAATGGGTGCAGTAATCAGATTCATAAAAGGAGAAATTACTCTGGAGGTAAATGATCAGCAATATATGCAAATAATGGGCTTGCTTTTAGCAACTGTTCCCACAGAAGGCAAGATTAATGAAGAAGTCATGAACCAAGTGTATCCCAGGGTATAGGCTACTGATGTGCCTGGAAGGGCCAAAATTGCCCCACCTGTTGAGGTAAGGATCAAGGGAGGACAGGGAAGGAATTTGGCCAGTAATAGAGAAATTCCTAAAAATTGGCTTATAAACAAAATAACAGAGGACCTCTACCCAGTGGTAGCAAACTCATACACCCTTTTGACTGTATTAACCATGATTTGATTTAGTTTACTGTTTTAGATTTAAATGATGCCTTTTTGCCTCCCTCTCCATGAAGCCAGCTAGACAATATTTACGTAAAACCCAGCTCACATGAGCGGTGTTGCCACAAAGATTTAAGAACAGCCGACAAGCTAAAGATATTGAATCTTGGGAAGCCCCATCTGATGAAGGACAGATACTACAATATGTGGATGACATGTGGATGATTGCTACCAGAACAAAGGAGATGTGCATAACCTGGACCATAAGTTTATTGAACTTTTTGGGGCTCCAAGGATACCAGGTATCACAGAAGAAAGCCCAGATGATACAGCAACAAGTAACTTATTTGGGCTATGAAATTAGTGCAGGGCAGAGGACCTTGGGACAGGCTCGAAAGGAGGCTATATGGCAAACTCCAAAGCCTCAAACTGTAAAAGAATTACGGACCTTTTTGGGCATGACAGGGTGGTGCCCGTTGTGGATTTATAATTATGGATTTCTTGTCAAGCCATTGTATGCACTAGCAGCCACAGATCAGAAACACCTGTAATGGAATAAAGGAGCTACACGAGCCTTTGAAGAACTTGGTAAGGCTTTGATGACAGCCCCTGCTTTAGGACTCCCAGATGTGAGTAAACCTTTTCTTTCTATTTACAATTCCAGAAGCAAAAAGCTGCTCCTCATAAGACTTGTTCTCTAGATCCTTCACCAGCTTTTTTACTGTTCTTTAGACATGCTCCGGCCCCTCAGTGTCTTACTTGTAGGAAGAGGCCCAGAACTGAACACAATATTCAAGGTGCAGTCTCATCAGTGTTGAGGACAGGGGGATGATCACTTCCCTAGTCCTGCTGGCCATGCTATTTCTCATACAAGCCAGGATGCTATTTGCCTTCTTGGCTACCTGGGTACGCTGCCAGCTCATATTCAGCCTGCTGTCAAACAAGATGTTATATTTTAGCTGGTTTTAAAAGATAGCTTCAGAAACCCACAACCAAAGTTATAACTGGCTTGATCAGAAAGCATGTTGACTAAAAACCTGCTGCTATTGCCCCCAGAGCTGTAGCACTGCATTATTACTGTATAAATGTAAGCCTTCAAGTCACTAAACACCTTTGCTAATGTCATGGTTTAATATGAGCTGGCAACTTCGCATCACACAGCTGCTCACTCATTATACCATGGTGGGATGGAGGAGAGAATCAGAAGAGTTGGGTTGAGATAAAGACAGTTTAATGAATAAAGCAAAAGATGTGCATGCAAGTCAAGTAAAACAAGGGATTCATTCACTATTTTCCATCGGCAGGCAGGTGTTCAGCCATCTCCAGGAAAGTGGGGGTCAATCATGTATAATGGTTACTTGGGAAGACAAACACCATCACTCCAAATGTCATCCCCTTCTTCCCCCATCTTTATATGTTAAACATAACATCTGTACGGGAATTGCGCAAGAATGGCGAGAAGGCTAATTGTAAATACACTCCAGCGACTGCAGCTGTGGTGTAGAAAAAGCACATGCATCACACTAATTGTTTTACTGACCTTGTGTGCCTGAAAAGTAGAACCTCTCTGTTAGATAACACAGGCCTGTGAGAAACTATAAGGCACCTTATTGTTATGCCTGAGATTCCTGCTTTGTTGTGAGAAAGACTGCAAGGCTGCACCTGCTTGAAGCCTTAAACTACAGGTGAATGCAGCAGGCCCAGTGATCTTCTACCAGGGCTGAACTCTGTAGCACCTGCATCCTCGCTTGTGTCAACTCTGCTCGGGAGCTTAGGTGCTACTTCAGAGATCCCCCGGTAGTGAGGTAACCAAAATAAAACTTGCTCTTTGCAAATGGATTTGTGGCCTCTGGCTCTTCTTGCGATGTGCCTGTGTTGGTTGACATATTTGTCATTAGTCTGCTGTCACTAGAAACAGCCGTGCTGCAGTTTGCAAAAACACCAGGGACAGGGGAGGCCTCGAGGGTGACTCCCCATATTCTGGGATGGCCCAGTGCGGAGCGCTGGGCCCCCATGGCTGCTCTCCTGTCTGAATTGGCTCCACTGGAGGCATGGCCTCAGATTGATGATGGGGCAGTGATTACCCTCCAGGTAATTGAAGCCGCTATGCTAAAGTTTTCATGGAGAGCAGCATTGTCTTCTCGCAAACTAGCAGGGAGATTGGGATGGTTATTCATTACCGGTCTTAGAGCTCTTGACCATGAAGCTGTTGCATTGCAGAGTAAAATACGAGAGTTGGAAAAGGAAGTTGGGATTTTACAGGACGCAAAAGTGATTGCACAGGAAGTGATTACTGTTCAAGCAGAGCGGTGCTATGAGCTGCAAGATAATGTAGACCACTTGGTAGCGCATATTACTAAGAAACGAAAGGATAAATATGCAAAAAGTGAGTTTGTGTTCTCAGGTTTGTACTCTTACCACAAAACAATCTTGGAATCCCAAGAAAGGGGATGGAAATATTTGGAGTGAATCCTCAGACTCCAATGCTGAGTTTGAATTTTATCCTGACTTAAATGGCAGGGAGATGGTGGGAGCACAACCACCCATACAAATGATGTGGCAGCAGGAACAAGCAGATGAGGGCAGGCAGATGGCGTGTACTCCCTCTCTGAAGGAGCGGACGGCATTTTCAGAGATCTCTCAGCAGAAGAGTGGGGAAGGAATAGTGGTGTGGATTTTGCCAGCTTGGGATAGTGGAGCTGTGTCTATCCATTTATTAGCAGATGAAAAAGATTTATTAAGCTCTATAGCCTATGATGATTGGATACAACAATATGCTCAGCTGCAAACTGTCAGAGGTCCTGACGGGCAAGATATTATTGCACCTCTGCTATATCAATGTTTGTGTGCAGCAGTTTTAACAGGATATGCTGAATCTGCTAAATCTGTGTTATACTGTGGAAACTGGTGCAAAATGGAGGAAGTTATCAATTTAGTGCATCAGATGGGGATGCAATATGCATTGATTATGGAATCCGATCTGGACAGGGTAGCAGTGACAAGAAGTATTAAAATGCAACTTTTGAGAGGAGCGCCTGCCTCACTAAAATCCGTGATTCTGCCAGTAGTGACAAATGCTACAGGTAATTCAGGCACTCTAGCAAATGCCTTGAGGGGAGCTGGATCTGTAATTCCAGGACCCTCTGTTTGGGTGGTGAATAAAGGAAAGCTGGCAAAACTGAATGGAATTACAGCATGGGTGATGATAACACAAATGTGGAATGCTTTTGTACAAGCTGGTATCCCATGATTAGTAATAGGTGGGATCATAACATCAGAAATGTTTTGCTGCTTGCAAAAGTTAATGTTTATGCAAAAAAGCCCATCAGCCCTAGCCCCACCGCCAACACTGCACCTACCCTCCACCCCGCCTGCCACCACAATGCAAGACCAGTTTGTCTTTACCTGGCAACAAAAGCAATATACTTGCTGAGTATTGTCTCAGAGATACAAACACAGTCCCTCCATTTACCACCAAATGATAGTAGCTGATATAGCACTATGGTCAGGTACTGTTATTGATTTCCATTAGGCTGATGATCTGTTGATTATGGCAGTGTCACAACAAGAAAAAGAAGCAGATGTTGAATTTTTTAAGGTGTGTTTACAGGACCAAGGCTGGGCAATTAATCTGACTAAAACACAGGGCCCTAGTGCTACTGTACTATTTTTAGGAATAGTTTGGCATGGACAAGTTAGAGAAATACCAGATAAGGTACAGCACACAGTCCAGCAGTTTTCTGTACCAGCTGTAATAAAAGAATCGCATGCCGCCTTAGGATTTTTAGGGCATTCGAGGACTTTTATCCCTACATTTTCTGTGGAGGAGGATTCCCCTTGTGAAGGGTTAATAGAAGAGCACAATAAAGTTGATTCACTTGAGTCTCAAAACAGTAAGAAAGTGGATAATATGACCTCTGCGAGCTACATGCTCAAGCTCTAAATATGCATATAGCTTGTGGTCATGGATCAGCTTAAACTGCACACACGTGGGACATCGCTCACAATCAATCCCCCTTTCTATTATATACTTCTAAAACATGTGCACATCTTTGTGCAACTTGTATACAGCTATATTTAAGACCATGGGGAAAGATAAAACAGGGTCGGTGGGCCGTGAATACCTGTCAGATCGATTATATTGGCCCCCTACCCCCATCTAGGGGGTGGCAATATGTATACACTGCTGTGGATACAGTGTCAGGAGTAACTACGGGGGAAATGAAATTATTCACACCAAAGGATTGTGAAGTGGGACTGCAGCCTATTGATCTAGATGTAAAAATTCATATGACTCCAGAGAATGCTGTATGGTTTTGTACCCTGACTTCTCCTCTTGTGTTACATTCTTTGCTAATATCAGATTCCCGAGTTCTTGTGTTTCAGGTATCTTCAGTGAACACCTGTGTTTTTTCTAGAGGAGACAGTACTGGAACAATGTTACTGGTGTCACAAACCCAACATCTAACTGAAGTCCAATCTTGTGGGAGATTTGAGGGATTTTCTTGAAGTTAATGTGTGGATGGGTTTCTATTAGATGGAGATTTGTTATTAAACTAGCCAGGCCCAAAAGAATTTCAAGGCCACCTTGGAAAGCTGAAAACACGACGTAAATTAACAAGACCTATTAGCAGTGAGACTCGGGCACGTGGACAGCTCGTGAACATAGACAATATCCAATCCACTAATGCATGCTTGGAGCATGGACGCGTGATCAGGAAATAACTGCATATATAAGGAGGCTTGTTTCTGTAATAAATGGCTTCGCTTGAATTCATATTGAATTGTGTGGAGTCCATGATTTTTCACCCTCGCAAGTGGTGACCCCGACGTGATCCACAAGGAGAATTTACGGCGAGCGGATGACTGCTGTGAGGAATGAGCCCCAGCTGGACACGGCTTCCATGACAACATTCCAGTCATGTGAGCTGTCCCGCCATGTCTCTGTAACTGCAATGAGATCATGGCCCTGCGACCGCACATATATATCTCTTATTCTTCCCGTTAATTCCCATGCTACATGTGTTGGTGTATAGACACTTCGGAGGAGTAATCTAGCATGTGGGTTTCTCATGAGGGGTGCAGAAGGATCCACCGCAGCCATATGTACCCTTGAGGTGGTTGGTCTTCTGGTTCTCATCTTGGGAGGCAGCTAAGGAATATTTGTCGCTGCTCTGGTTGGCCTGGCTTATTCCCCAGTTGGATGTGATGGTGTGAACATTGCCACTTTGGACCCCACACCCTCGAGCTCATCAGTTAAAACCCCTCTTCGCCCTGCCACTCTATGCTTGGTGTCTCATCCCATAGTATGTCACGGGCGAGCCTGATATCATCCCCCTCCCCCATCATGTCTAGTTTAAAGATTTGACTAACAGCATATGTCTCAAGTCCTACACTTGGCGTGTATGAGCTCAGTGAAGCAAAAACTGATGCTTCTGAGAGGATGAAACTGCTAATTCAGCCATCAGGAACTGAGAGAACTGAGGCCCTGACAGAAAGAACGCATGGACAATGACTTGGAGAGAGGCCCGAGGAGAAGCATCGTGTTGCACTGGTTTCTCCGATACGGGGGGGCTGCTGCTTACAATGGCTGCTGTATGGACTTCACCTGCTGCTTCAGCCAAACCAGCCCCCGCCTCCTGAAAGTTATTGTTACGAGGGTCTCTTCGACCCAGGGACAATAGCCGCCATCCAGAAGATGTGTTCTCACCTGCAGCCTCAGTCACACCCGTCCCCCACCTGCTCCCCCAAACAATGGCCAACGAAAAGGAGCATGCCCAGAAGCTCGCCAAGGGTCCTGAGGTCACCCAATGGACCAGAGAAAGATTCATGAATGCAGGCCACGTAAGCGTTGGCAAAAGAAAGCGTGAATCTTTCGAGCCTGCGCAGTACAAGCCTGGGTTGCGAAATCAAGGCGGAGACTGGCCTCAAACAATGAGAGCGAGGGGGGGTGAAGAAGCATAAGAGATGACTCCCAAATGGACACTGTGGAGATCTTCCCACCAGAGCATCCCGAACCACAACGGAGGACCAGCAGGACTCTACGGGACCGGAGACCAGAGGGACGCCTCTGAAGCTCTACTGGTGGTAAACGCAACCTCACTTCCTATCTTTACTTTTACTCTCCCCGTTTCTTTTCCCTTTTCTTTTTCTTGCTCTCTCTCTCTCTCTATCGCGTGCCGCTTTACGGGCAAATTAATAAAGTAACACTGTTTGATTGAATCATAACCCCTTGGCTTTTGGTTGCCTTAATTTTGCGCTCTGAGATCAAGGTAAACGAACCATCACGAGTCCATCACCGAGTGGACCGTGACTTTTAATTGGCAACGAGGATGGGATTCTGGGAAACAGAGGGGTGTAGATAGTGTGTGGTCTGCACCAGGGGAAGCATGTTTTGCTTCAGCCGCACCTAGCCTTACACTGATTTATCAGTGAGAAGTGTCTAGAACGCAAGGGAGGTGATTCAGATTTCCCGCACACCATACACGCCTTGGGATAGAGCACCCCAAACTCGAGTTGAGGGTTCTGTCTCCTGGAATCTAACACAAAAGATCTCAATGTGCAAAAGGGGTGTTGCTCTCATGTTGATGAGAATTGTCTGCTAGGGAGAGTGAAGGGGCAATCTTGTGTGTTTGTGTAGCTAAGTTTGGTCCTCCCGTAGCAGATTTCTAGGCCTCTTCAACCACTCAGGAAAGAGAAGGGTGACGCAGTTGTTGCTGTGGTTTTCGTAACTAAGTTGTGCCTTCCTAGAGTGTGTACCGCCCCTTCGTAGTAAGAATGACCGGAAAAGCTGACAATCAGGATTTTTGGTTAACGAAAGATTGGGACTTGTTCTACACGCTTTTAGCAAAGTATGGAGCTCGACCCTCCATACCCAGAGAAGACTGGGCTCGTGGTAATTGGGCTAATTTACAGAGTGTAGTGGACCAAGTGATTTCTTTGCAGACTAAGTCTAAGTTTAGATGAAATAGAGATAAGATGGTAGTCTGCGCTGTTCTAGGAGCCAGCCTAGTAGCAGCAATAGAAGATCGCTTTATGCGGCGCAGTAATGAAAGTAAAGTAATAGAATCCCTTGAAAATCTGGTGCAAGTCTTGCAAAAAACAGCCTCCAATATAGAACAACAATTAGAAAACTGTTTTCAACAACTAGAAAAGGAGAGGGAAGAAAACCGCTCATTGAAAGCTACTCTAAAGGAGAACACGGGGGTGCTGAGGGAGCGGGAGTTAGAGGAGAAAAATATCCGACACATAAATCAAATCTACCCTCGGAAAGAATTGGAGGACACGGGAAAACGTTATGATGAATTCCCACATGTGAGACCCTTAGTTAAAACAGAATACTTTTATGCAAATGAGGATACTGACTCTCACATTGCAACTAAGCAAACACGCTGCCATGGAGCTGGCCAAACTTAGAGTACGGTCGCACAGTCAGAAGGATTATTGTGGACTTTTGGAATGCCGCCATTGTCACATCTAAGGCTATTGCAAGTTGCACTGGCACTCCCACATAGTCCTAAAGAATCTGAAATTGAATATGTGTGGCATGTATCCCTAACCGGGGGAGATCAAATTCAGTTAAGTGAACAAGAGGCAAATGGGTACTGGGGGCATGGGGTCTTCTTAACAACTGGTGACAGACGTGCCCCACGGTCTCTAACCCAGCGAGCTGCTTACTGGGCTGGAGGGCTAAACCCCTTAGACAGGGGAGAGCCCTTAGCAATTATTGGCACACCAGAACAATTGTTAGAGAGTGTACACAAAGCAGCCTGTTTGAAAATGATACATGAAAGGAAATTAATTCCTGAATGTCAATCTCCAATGATGTTGCCAGTAAATCCAGACATGATGACTCCCTTAATAAGGGGACTTCCAGAGTCACTAAAATCTACTGGAATTAACCATCAAAGGACAATCACACTAATGAGCCCAGTAGAAAGATTGGAAAAAGTAGTTAGAAGCCAGGGTAACAGAAGTGGGAGCCAGAGGGAAGGAACTAATACTAGCATGGATTCCCCTTTCACCCCTCCCCTGACTTCCCCCAATCAACCAAATACTCAAAAGGTGTGGACGTGGGGGGAAGTAGCACAAGAATTGATAGATTACAATAGGAAATATGGCCCAGGAAAAATCCTAGAAGAGAGGTCGAGAGGAATCCGTCATATTGAAATCAAAAAGCTGCCCCTCTCTGCTAACATTGCTGCTGTTACCGGTATCCCAAGAAAAGAACAGCCATGCATTAAAACAGCAAAGGGAGAACAGCCTAAGGCCCGACAACAATGGTGAGTTTTGGGAATTAAAAAGGAAGTTCCCAGAGATATAATGGAAGGCTTACCCCTTGATAAACTTAGTAAACTAGTATCAAGGTGGCAAAATCCAAAAGAACCTTCACAGAATGTAAAAGAAATCCTACCTGTTATACCTTCAGCTCCTTCCTCCGTTGGGGATGAAAGTCTCTCCCAGAATCAGGAAAACTAGAACCTCCATTCCTTAGTAGTGGGCAGGGGAATGGGGGGTGGATTTATATCTGACAGCTCACACATACCAAAGGGGGAGATTTGTTAATCACAGCTATAGTGGGCCCTAAGCGTGCACCTCTCACTTTTTTAATCGACACCGGTGCACAAATTTCTGCTCTAAGCGAAGTAGATGCTGAGAGGTGTGGAGTTTTTCCCCTCAAAGCAACGTTTTTGTGTCCTTAATGCTTTAGGGTCAACAGAAGTTATGAAAGTTGCTTGGGTAAAATTGTCGTTGCCAGGAAATGAGAGCACAGTCACTATTAAGATGGTGATTGGAGACATTCCTAACAGTTTGCTAGGTATAGATACTCTCAAAGGCAGACAGTGGGAAGATTCAGAAGGATTATTGTGGACTTTTGGAATGCCGCCATTGTCACATCTAAGGCTATTGCAAGTTGCACCGGCACTCCCACATAGTCATGTTACAAATGTAAAACAATACCCGTTGCCCCTTGGTGCCAAAGGCATCAAACCGGTTATACAAGAAATGAGAGAACAAGGAGTCATAATTAACACGCGCTCTCCTTTTAACTCTCCAGTGTGGCCAGTTAGAAAGCCCAACGGGACGTGGCGACTTACAATAGATTTTCGGCGGCTAAATGTCAACGCTGATCCTCTAACCGCCGCAGTCCCCAATCTGGCTGAACTAATAACCATGATACAGGAAAAGGCTCATCCAATCATGGCAACAATAGATGTCAAGGACATGTTTTTTATGATACCATTGCAGCCAGAAGACAGAGATCGCTTTGCTTTCACCTGGGAAGGGCAACAATACACTTTCACCCGACTTTCCCAAGGGTACAAACATTCTCCCACATTAGCTCATCACGCTTTAGCCCAAGGGCTAGAAAAAATACCCAAACCCGAAGGCATAGCTGTTTATCAGTACATTGATGATATTCTTGTGGGTGGAAATGAAATAACAGAAGTAGGGGCAACACAACAGGATATAATTACATATTTAGAAAATCTGGGTTTGCAAATTCCCCCCAAAAAAGGTCCAAAAGCCCTCACAAGAAGTAAAATTCCTGGCAATCTGGTGGAAGGAAAGGATGACCTGCATCCCGCCGGAGACTCTTGCTTCCTTAGATCAGATCAAAATGCCTGAATCAAAAAAGGATTTGCAGCATGCTTTAGGGTTGTTGGTTTTTTGGAGGAAACACATCCCAGACTTTTCTATCATTGCTAGACCTCTTTACGATTTGTTAAGAAAAGGGGTAAAATGGGAATGGACAGCTTCTCAGGAAGAAGCTATGCGATTACTACTTTTTGAAGCGAAAGCTCACCAAGCCCTTGGTCCTATTCACCCTACAGACCCTTTTCAGGTGGAATGGGGGTTTGCTTTATCAGGCTTGTCTGTTCACATATGGCAGAGAGGCCCTGAGGGTCCAACCCGACCTGTGGGATTTTTCTCCTGGGGTTTTAGGGATGCCGAAAAGAGATACACTGCTCGGGAGAAAGGTTTGTTTGTTGTGAGTCTGGCTCTAGTAGAAGTAGAGAAGATTGCACGACAGCAGCCAATCGTATTAAGAGGCCCATTTAAAGTCATAAAAACAGTCACTTCTGAGACCCCTCCTCCTGATGGGGTAGCCCAAAAGGCCTCAGTACGAAAGTGGTATGCTCAGATTGAACATTATTGTAACATTTTCTCGGTATCTGAAGGAGCTTTAAAAAATCTAGCTATACAAGAAATTGAGAGCTTGGACAATGACCAAGACAAACCTGCCTCAGTGATTCAAGTCGCACCTCCCTTTTCGCATGGTCGGTCAGCTAGTGCCTGGTTTACTGACGCTTCTGCTAAAAGAGAAGGAAAAGTGTGGAAATACAGGGCAGCCGCACTCCATACCTCTTCCGAAGAACAGATTATAACAGAGGGAGAGGGTAGTGCACAAGTAGGTGAATGAATTGCAGTATGGAGTGTTTTCCAACATGAAGCACAAACTGCTACCCCTGTACACGTTTGTACTGACTCTTATGCTGTGTTTAAGGCCTGTACCGAGTGGCTTCCTTTCTGGGAACAGAACGGATGGGAAGTTAATAGGATTCCAGTGTGGCAAAAAGAAAAGTGGCAAGAAATCTTAAGTATTGCTAGAAAAGGAAACTTTGCTGTGGGCTGGGTGGCTTCTCATCAGGTAGATGGGGGATCCGCAGGAGAATGGAATAACCGAGCTGATGAATTAGCAAGATTGGCCCCTGTACAAAAGGATCAAATTTCAGAAGATTGGGAACGCTTGTTAGAATGGTTACACGTAAAGCACAAACACACCGGAGCTGAAGACTTGTATCGTGAAGCTCTGGCCCGAGGCTGGCCTGTCACCAGAGAAATGTGTAAAACCTGCATATCAGCTTGCGAACAATGTTGGAGATGTCTAGAAAGGCACCCTTTAGAAGATAACCCTCTGCATTTAAGGGAAGGTAAAGGTCTGTGGGATGCCTGGCAGGTGGATTACATTGGCCCCTTTAAGAAATCAGGGGGCAAGCATTTCGCACTGGCGGGAGTGGAAATTACGTCAGGATTAGTCCAAGCAGAAGCTTTTAAAAAAGCTACAGGTGAAAATACTGTGAAAGCACTGCGAGAATGGTTTGGAACTTTTCCAAAGCCACAAGAAATACAGCCTGACAACGGTTCCCATTTCACTGCTAAAATCGTACAAGATTGGGCACAAAGCGAAGGGATTACATGGATTTTTCACACCCCATATTACCCACAGGCTAATGGAATTGTAGAAAGAACAAACGGCCTCCTAAAATGGCTTTTTGTGGCAAGCTGTCACAGGGGTAAATGACAGGTGGGGGGTAAATGGATGCCCCAAAATCACTGCTTTCTGTCCAAAAGCCCCTTCCTTGATTCCCTCTCTAAAGGGACCAAATGATTCCAAGGGTCCAGCCCATTACCCAGGACAGCCAGTCCTGGTGGAACTCCCCACTGTGGGAAGTGTACCGCTGGTATTGAAAACCCCTTTAAATGCAAATTCACGGGTAGCTTCCGATGCCCTGGGCAAGGAACATCGGATAAATACCCGCTGGATAATTCCGTCATTTTAATTATTTTTGCCTCGAAGAGGCGAGCCCTGTTTGTTTTCCTTTTTGCAGGAGAACTCCGAGGGACACAGAGAATAATGCGAATCATCCAAGAATCGAATCTGAAGGCCTAGTTTGTCAAGATGACCAAAAGTATAATTGGGTTACTAATACTTTTCTGCATCCTCTCACCTACTCATAACCAAAAATATGCTAAATGGCCTTGGTCTGAAGCTACTGTTAGATACACTACTTCTCTAGGACCATATCCCAAAGACTGCTTTCCAAGTTTAGCTACTGTAGTAATGCATGATGACAAAGTGTATCGCCTAAATGAATGGAAGTGGGATAGGAAGGATTGGATTAGAGTCCTGAATGGTACAATTGGAGATAAAATTAAAGTAGGATGCAGAAAGGTAGAAGGATCTAACCATGAGAAAGTCTCTTCAATTACAGTTACTGGAAACCTTTTAGATCTAAATTCGACAACCCAAATTCACCCTAACATCTCAGCGAAACTCTGTCCTACTGCGGAGTAGAAATGTGATAAAAAAAATTTCTCTCATTTTGTGTTGTCGCCAAAAGAATCTCGGCGATTACAACAATACCACCTCGGACCCAAGTACCTACAACGTGGAGATTACTAAATCCTGCAAGGATGAAGAAACTGATTGTTGGCACAATGTGGCAGAATGCAACCCCCCCCTCTCTCCCCCTCTCTGCCCCCTCTCTCCCCCTCCCTCCTTCAGTATGGAGGAGTGGGCACATCTCCCTCTCTCCCGGCTACTTGAGGCTAACAGCTTCTTTTGTTTGGCCCCAGAGCACCCTGGCCAGGGCCATTAGAAGGGAGTGCCGAAGCAGCAGTGAGCTGCTGGGCGCCCACGCCCAGGGTGGGGGATGTTTTTGGGAGGCTTCGGGGGCACCCACAGCCAGTGTGGGGGGTGCAGAGGAGCTTCTACAATGCCTACAGTCAGGTCTGATCAGATAACAAAAACGGGACTCTCGTCGAGACTCCGCCCATTTTGTCGCGGGTCTCTCGGAGCACGAGCTTAGCCACTGCCGCCAGGAGCCACGGCCCCCCCCGCTCCCTGGGACGGAGTCTCCGCTTGCCTCGCCGCCACGGCTGTGAGTAAAACTTCTCGCAGGATTGCAAGTATATTTATACTTTCCGTGCACATATGCACGTGTAACTTTCCGTGCACATTTGCACGCGTACTTTAAATTATTTCCTCGCACAATCGCGAGTGTATTTTCCTCCCGTGCTTCCACGTAAGCACGTGTAATATTCTGTGCGCATTTGCACGTGTAAGTACATTAACTCTCGCAGGATTGCGAGTGTATTATAAATTTACCCTCGCGGAATCGCGAGCGTACACTTCCCGTATTCACTACGAGTACGTGTATCTCTTTAAAAATAATCCCGCACCGTGTTTAGGCAAGTGTGTACTTCTCCGGGACTCAGGGGCGACTCCGGCATTGTTTTGACTGAAGCCACGTGCATGCACTCTGTGGACCACCTGTTGTATTGGTTGCTGCCCCTAAATAATTTTCCTCAACTGATATCTGAACCTTTATTTAAGTCACTTTTGGAGTGCTAAAACCTTGTTTCTCACCGGTTTAATAAAAGTTGTTTTGGACCCTGTTGTCCCTTAAATTAACCTCGGGGTGCTCTCCGTGACACACAACTTCACTTTAACAAGGACCATCTGGGTGGTGTGTAATTGGCGAAACAATCATGCTAACTGGTCAGAACTACTAGGCCTGAACTACAAATTTAAAATAAATGCTGTCTCGGAACCCCTAGTGACACTTGTAGCAATAGTAGCCTATCACAACAAAGACAGTGTTTTCACACTAAATGACAAAAATAAAACTTCACCCTCTTTTATGGTGGTCCAGGGTGATGACCTCTCCATGCAATGCAGACTGATTACTGAGTCCCTCACCGAACCAGTAAACAGCTATGGAATTGGACTACACGGCTCTACTATATCATGCAAAAGACAAAGTCAAAATTGTTGGCTAAATTTGACTGCAATACAATATGCTCATAAAGTAATGTGTGGTAAAAATAATACCAAACATTGGGGGGAACTCAGGATAGAGGTCGTGACACCTACCACCCGATTGCACCTAGATGTACCCAGTCCGGAAATTTTTGAAATTGGACCATATGTGATCAAAAATATAGGCCAACAACAAATGTTGTTCAATCCAGAATGGTCTCTCAAGCGTGTTGAGTTGTTAATGCAGAATAACGTTTCTGAGATTCAGCCAGCCTGCTCTCCTTTCTTAAGGACCTCCTTCGAAGGATGGACAACCTGGCTGAGGAAATGAATTCCTAATAGAACACCAAGAGACCTAACTGGTGTGTTGGGGACAGGATTGGGAGTTCTAAATGGTATTGATTCAGAGATATTAATGAATAAATTGGCTGCTACAACTAGTGTTTTAGCAAAATTGCAAATGCCCTTGCGGTCTTCCCTATTGGCTTTGGGAACTAACCAGTGGCTGTTATCCCAAGTATTACCAAAATGGGAAAAGGTAAATGTAAAAGACCACGAACTGATAATTGATGCACTTGGTGTAGTCCAAAATAACCTTTCATTGGCTCTCAGTTGTATTCAGGCACAACTGTGGATGCAATCAGTGGCTGCCTCGATCGTAAGAGAAGGTGAAGAAGGCACTTTCCCTACCAAAATTCGGAAAATTGTTTGGGACAGCGCCACTGAATTTGAGAGAGAACTCCAATCCTGGTGGACTTTGGTAAACTTTACCTATAACCCCATCATGAACACAGCCATGACCTTTGTGTTAACCATACATAATGCTACAATATACATAATTTACCCAATCATTGCATTAGGGTTGAACCACAACGGAACTATACTCTATCCTTTTGAGCATAGAGTATGGGTCCAAAAAGTAGATGAAAAATGGCAAACTGCTAATTTAGAATCTTGCATTGTGCGAGAACAGCAAGGATTCATCTGTGAAAGTAATACAATCAGTGCTCAAGACATTTGTCTGGACACTGAGCAGAATGTTTGCCACTTTGAGGTTCGTCCTGATAATCGAGAAACGGTACTAGTGTATATTGGCAAAGGTTGTGTGTGCTTGAGGACCGCTTGCAACTCTATATTAGTAGATACAGTCATGGTAAATGTTAAAAATCATTCAAATTTTTGTGTTTGTAATTTTGTTAAAATTAATGGATGTGAATTTTCTTATCTCGCACCAGTTATATCTCATCAGCTTATACAATCTAATTACACACTGATTCAAGAATTACTGCCTACACCTATCAGGATGAATCTTACATTGGTAAAGCAACTGTTGCAACACCAAGACCTGATCAAGATCTGAGAGAACTGAGGCCCTGACAGAAAGAACGCATGGACAATGACTTGGAGAGAGGCCCGAGGAGAAGCATCGTGTTGCACTGGTTTCTCCGATACGGGGGGGCTGCTGCTTACAATGGCTGCTGTATGGACTTCACCTGCTGCTTCAGCCAAACCAGCCCCCGCCTCCTGAAAGTTATTGTTACGAGGGTCTCTTCGACCCAGGGAAAACAGCTGCCGTCCAGAAGATGTGTTCTCACCTGCAGCCTCAGTCACACCCGTCCCCCACCTGCTCCCCCAAACAATGGCCAACGAAAAGGAGCATGCCCAGAAGCTCGCCAAGGGTCCTGAGGTCACCCAATGGACCAGAGAAAGATTCATGAATGCAGGCCACGTAAGCGTTGGCAAAAGAAAGTGTGAATCTTTCGAGCCTGCGCAGTACAAGCCTGGGTTGCGAAATCAAGGCGGAGACTGGCCTCAAACAATGGGAGCGAGGGGGGGTGAAGAAGCATAAGAGATGACTCCCAAATGGACACTGTGGAGATCTTCCCACCAGAGCATCCCGAACCACAACGGAGGACCAGCAGGACTCTACGGGACCGGAGACCAGAGGGACGCCTCTGAAGCTCTACTGGTGGTAAACGCAACCTCACTTCCTATCTTTACTTTTACTCTCCCCGTTTCTTTTCCCTTTTCTTTTTCTTGCTCTCTCTCTCTCTCTATCGCGTGCCGCTTTACGGGCAAATTAATAAAGTAACACTGTTTGATTGAATCATAACCCCTTGGCTTTTGGTTGCCTTAATTTTGCGCTCTGAGATCAAGGTAAACGAACCATCACCGAGTGGACTGTGACACTTAGCCAACCAGATAGTGAAAGGGTTATTGCGATGACTCCTTGAGCAGATCCTCAGGGCGGGAGTGCCTCTTCCACCTTTTACTGGTGATTAAGGTTAGTTGTGATGATATGTAACCCTCTTCCCCATGTCCAGGGACTATTCGTGATCCCCTACTTGGTTCTCTTCTACCCATTCCTCAGATGTGCCCTTGCCATGCGAGGCACATGCCACAGCGAGAACAAAACCTGAGCTCCTCTAGGGATATCAGTGACTCACATTTACAAACGGTATGGGGAAATGTCCAAGGTGAATCAGATCCCTGAGGAGTGACTAGCTACTTGGATACCACAATTCATAGTCCTGCCAGTAATGCCCTACGATCCCTGGCCAATCTTGCCAGCATACAGTAAGACCCAGACCTTGTCTGGCATGGGAGCACATCGGAAGATTCAAAACAGCAATGGTTTGACAGCAGGGAGAAAGAAAGGGAGAGTTTTCTGATTGCTTTAAAATGTAAGTAAAGAGCATCACCCCCCAGGGTCGCTAACAGCGGTGCTTCCTCCTGACCTCAGAGCTGAGGTGCATCTTGAGTTGGGTTTTGAGTAAGAGAAGAAATTCAGAAGTCATTCAGGAATGCAGAGAAAAATGCAAAAACAGTGCAGGCAGGGCCTAGGAAGGGGGCTGCTGCCTCCAGAACCCACGGTGGGCAGCAGGAAGGATGGGAGCATCTAATCCAGAATCTAGAGGCAGAGCTAAGATTTAGTGGCCATTTGCTGCCATGAGCAACCGGTGCTAAGAAGCAACTACAGGCCTTCCCTTCTCACTGCAGCTCTGGTGTTGTCTGGACAAGGGAAGCCCAACACCGCCTGAAGGACAACAAAATGTGATGTCTTCTACCAGTGCTGCTGGTTTGAGGAGCACAGACACGGACAAAGCAGGTACTATACAAAGCCACTCCGTTTGATCACCACATTTAAGAGAGAGACACAGAGGTCAATGTGACTCTAGAACAAGCCTTGCAGCAGTTTCACACAGGAGAAAGTCCTGACCAACACGGTCCTGAGCCATTTGGGCAGACATATATGTACAAAGATGTATATTACATATTGTAACATATTTGTGCATAAAAGTGTATGCATATAGATATGCATATATTCAAAATTCAGGGGATAACAACTAAAGTGAAACAAATCTGCATAAAATGGAAAAAAACCCCATATTTTATATAGATACATCCAAAGCTCACATGCACAGATATGTCACATTTTATGCATCTCTAAGACTTTACTTGCAACTACTAGGAGATTGGCTTATTTATACTCATAGCTACCTCAAGATAACATTAACACTTATTCATAAGGATGACTGATCTTCCTTTATATAAGAGAGAGAGACTGCTTGGAGCTCTCTGTATATAAAACCTACATAATACCAGACTTTACACAAACCTGATAAACATCATATTAATAAACAGCATATCAGAAAAAAAATAAATCTTTCAACTATCCACTACTGCTTTGCTGAAAAGTGTCAGAAATTTTAATTCATTCTCTATCAGTCTGACTGCAAAATCAAAAGAAAGAAAAAGGTCTTGTCTTGCAGTTCAAACAGACATTTAATGTTTAACCAGCATAGTGCACCTGTGATGCCAGACTGGAAGGAAAGCTGACTTTACCTCTTTGACACTGAACTTTCACATTGTGATTACATGGTTCCATACTCATGAAAATAACATCCTAACCATAGACTATATGATAAGTAAACCTCTCTATGCAATAAAAATTATAAGATTATAATTTTTTTCTTTGAAAAGCCCAGACCAGACAGATCCCTGAGTCTGGCTCTGCTGAAATCTAGGCAGGGATTGAGATGGGGCAGCTATCGTGGTTTTGAATTGCTAGCTTGGGTTAAACTGCAACACCATATGGGACTATTGAAGGGTGAATGAGCTTTACTGATCACTCCTTGATTCTCCAGTCACCCGATCAGCTTATGGATGGGAACCATGGAGTCTTGATTGGTGCAATATTGTTGCTAGTGCAGTGTCATGGGAGCACGACACCTGCTGTACTTTAACCCGCAGCAACCCCGCCACAGATGGATCCTCTGAGAGACCAGGCAAGTTAATGCTTTAATCTTCTTTGTACTCAAGCCAGCTATGCCAAAAGCCCACTGATACCCTTTTGGGTTCTTGAAGTACCCTCTCCTGTGGTAGTCTATGCCAAAGATACATGGAGCCTCCAGACCAGTCACAGTAGGATGCTTTTGCCACTCATTCCCAGTTAGGCTTACCTCAGCCTCCAACACAGACAGTTCTTGGGATCTTCCCATCACTCCATAAATACAGATGGATTCTGCCACTTTGTAATTTGATGGTATTAGAGTAGACTGTGCACCGGTGTCCACTAGAGCTTTATACTCCTGCGGGGCTGATGTGCCAGGCCATCGAACCCACATAGTCCAGTAAACCAAGTTGTCCCTTTCCTCCACCTGGCCAAAGGCAGGGCCCCTCTATTTCTGGTCTGAGTCTTCATTACTTGATTTTTGTAACTGCAAAACAGAAGTCCCTTCATCAGGGTCAAAAGTACCATCAGCCTTTCTACTATCTGCCCAACAGACACTGAAGCAGTAGTTTTCCTGGATAGATGAGATGCTTTTTGGCTGTTGTTTTTCCTTGCAGTTCCTGTACCTGAGCTTCTAGTCTCCAGGTAGATTCACCATCCCACTTCCTCATGTCCTTCCCCTGGTCACCCTGGAAGAACCACAGGGTTGGATGTGGTGTGCGTCACTGGTATCCTCTCCCTTGAACAGAAAAAGACTGACTCTTAATAGCTGAGATCTTGGTTGATGTGGGTGAGGAAGACCTATCCTTCTTGGATTGCTCAGACAATTTTTGAGTCAGTTTCTCCACAGCCGAGACCCAGGCCTGCAGGGAGGAAGTGAGATTACCTTCGTATTCTCAGAACTGCCTGGCCAGTCCACCTATATTTGGTGCCTTCATGTCCGTCCAGCTCATTATCACCAGGGTGTTGGCGTATGATGTCGGTGCATTTTGTACAAGCCTTCACCACATGGACTGTGTGCACCGGATTTCATCCGGGATTTGGCTGGCCTCAGCAAAACTCCCAGCACTTATCAATTGGTAAAAGGAGACGTGCTGGAACTTGTTGGTCACAGGCCATGGGAAGGATAAAGGCAAGAACCTTACTTAGAAGGAATAGAGAGTGCTGACTCTATGTTTAGACAAGGTTCACAAGTTAGTAAGGTTGTCCTGTAAAAGAGGAACTGTTGTTCTTGCACAGGGAAGATTGCTTGAGTTAAGGTAGTAAATGTTTAAGAAAATGTCTTAGCATTAGCCAATCTGTAAATGTCTAGTGTACAGTGTAGACCAATCAATCTGTAACACGGTAACAGAAACACCAATCAGCTCGAAGCACGTTGCTGAGGAAAAGTATAAATGTATGTGAAGTACACTAATAAAGTGGACATTTTGTTTGCATCAAACTGCGTCCCGTCTCTCAATCGCGGCAGTCGCCATCCAGGTTGTTCTAGATCACCTCCTGTGCGGCTAATTCCCTCAGGTACTGCATACCTCCCTCAGTGATGGTCCATTTTCTTTGGGAATTTGCAAGTTCTTCCTTGAAAGGATACCTGACCTTCACACTTGACAGGAGTCACCGCCAAAGACTCCTGTCCTTTTTCCAATCCCTTTGTCAATGGCCTCATCCTTAGCAAGGGATCCCAGCTGCTGGGCTTCCTTACTCTCTAATTCCTGACTACTGGCCCCAATATCCCAGCATCGGAGTAACCATCTGAGAATTTGCTTGCCTGGTTGAGGGCTAAAATCTCTTTGCATATCTTGCAGCTCACTTAAGGATAGGGATCGGCTGGTTTCTGTCTCATTTATTATTTCAGTTCCTTCCTCCTCTTGTTCTTGTGACTGCTCTGCTGCTGAACAGGCTGCCTCTTCCGATTCTCTCTCCTGCTCCCTCTTAGGAGAAGCTTCTTCATCCCTTACTAAACAAGTTGACTTCTGCTTCCATAGTTTCATTTTAGTTATAGGGATGACTGATATAGTGTTTGGTTTAGCCATGGTGTCTGTTGGCATGTTTTCAGATCCAGAGACCCTCTCTCCTCCTTGACGGTGCTGCATAATATTGAGCAGTGTTTGGTAGATACCGGCCAGGGCCCAGCACAGTGCAGTAAGTTGTGCCTCTTTATAATAGCCATGGCGTGCGTTTGTGGGTTTTTTTCCCAAACATTCTATTACTTCATCAGGATCCTGCAGTTGTTCAGGAGTGAAGTTCCAGACCATTGGAGGTAAAAGAAGTTCTCTAGACACCTGCCCATATTTTCCCACATGCCTTGCCACCCATGACCATACTGTCGCGGTGTCCTAGTTTCGACTGGGATAGAGTTAATTTTCTTCCTAGTAACTGGTATAGGGCTGTGTTTTGGCTTTAGTATGAAAATAATGTTGATAACACACTGAAGTTTTAGTTGTTGCAAAGCAATGTTTATTCTAAGTCAAGGACTTTTCAGCTTCCCACGCTCTGCCAGCAAGGAGGTGCACAAGAAGCTGGGAGGGGACATAGCCAGGACAGCTGACCCAAACTGGCCAAAGGCACCATGTGAAACCTGGAGCAGTCTCAGGTTCAAGTGCGATGTAGTATGGATGCAGCCATTATATTCTTGAGAGGTTAATCCTACACAGCCTGGATACCAGCCAGTCTGGGCTTAACTTCAGGGCAGGATAGTCTTTGACAGTTTTTTATTTAGCAATATAGACATAGCCTGGGCATCTTTCTACTGCCTGAGAGTAGGTCTCTGTCACGGGGGAGTAATTTAGGGTTCTGCTTACTGCAGAACAATGTTTAGATTATTTAAAGAGAAGTGTGACTTAAAAGAGTTTGGTGGCGGGTTTACTCTATTATTTACTGCATGGGGGAGATATGCCAAGCCAAATGCTGCTTACCTTCTCTCCAGGAGCCTGTACCCATTCATGAAGCAAGCTTTCAGGCATCTTCCCTCCCTGATAACCGTTCGCTCCAGAGTCTGTGTCTTGGAGCTCCAGAGGCAAACTTTCAGGGGAGGCCTGTATCCGTCGCGGTGCAAACTTTCAGGATTCTTCTCTCCCCGATAACCGTTCACTCCGGAGTCTGTATTTAGAGCTCCAAAGGCAAACTTTCAGGGGAGGCCTGTACCCGTTTGCAAAAGCAAACTTTCAGGTGTTCCCTCCCTGATAATCGTTTGCTCTGGAGTCTATGTTTAAAGCTCCAGCGGCAAATTTTCAGGGGAGGCCAGCAATATAAAAAAACAGCAATATAAAACTTGAACTGTCTTCACATTTAATTTCACATAAGTATTCCACTCTTTCTAAGTGTTAATTTTTCATGCTCATGCATTTTTTGGCTAAGGAGAAGCAATATGATAAAATATATTAGAACTTTCTTTTTAGGTATACAGCTTCTTCCCTCACTAAGCCCTTTAACATGATGCTTTTGTTTCCCTAAAACATCTATGTGTAAGCTATGCTTATTGGGTATTTATGTTATACCATATCTTCCTTTATTGATTAACATCTCTCTAACAATACTATACTACTACAATAAGTTTAATTTAGTATCTTGCAGGTACAGCTTAATTTCGCTAATTTGCTATAAAGACTTTTGATGCTGACACATACAAATCTTTAGCTGATAAATACATGAATGAACTATAAGATCAGTATTCTTAGCACTTCACTACAGAAAACGTGGCATTCCTTATATGAAGGCAAACTATTTAATGTGCAAAAGCTTCTATGACTGTAATAGAAATTAATACAATTTTTAGCCAGCCTTCCTCAAACCCTGCCTGGCCCCTGTTTTGTGTATACTTGTGCTGGTTTAGCTGAATCGAGGTAATTTTTCATGCAGTTAGAATCTTTTCTTCTTAGTAGATAGCACAGTCTTTTGGTTTAGATTTAGTTTGGGATAGCGTCAATGTTTTCTTCCAGTAGCTTTCCAGCGTTTGGGATTTGGTACAAAAGAACGTAAGAACTCACTGATATCTTGGCTGTTGCCAAGGAAGAGGAACAACTGGCAGTGAGGAAGCAAACCCATCAGAGCTGCTGAATTGTGGTGAGATATTGCCGCCCGATTAGACAACCTGCCTGTAAAAGTGCGCCACATAGGCGCCCATGTGTCTAAAAGTCGGTCCACCGAGGAACATCAACACAACCATCAGGCGGATCGAGCTGCTAAGATTAAGGTGTCTCAGGTGGACTTGGACTGGCAACACAAAGGTGAAACTTTCCTAGCTCGGTGGACCCATGATGCCTCAGGTCATCGGGGAAGAGATGCAACATATAGGTGGGCTCGTGATCGAGGGGTGGACTTGACCACGGACACTATTGCACAGGTTCCTCCAGTGCCTTGATGATAACTTCCTGATGCAAAGGGTGGAGGAGCCGACTAGAAGAGGTGCATTGCTGGACCTCATCCTCACTAACAAGGAGGGTCTGGTTGAAGTGGTAAAGGTTGAGGGCTGCCTTGGTTGCAGCGACCATGAGATGGTGGAGTTCAGGATCTCATGTGGTAGGAGCAGGATAGCAAGCAGAATTGCAACCCTGGATTTCAGCAAGGCAAACTTTGGCCTTTTCAGGCAATTGCTAAGGGAAATCCCATGGGCAAGGCTGCTTGAAGGTAAAGTGGCCCAAGATATTTGGTTAGTGTTCAGGGACTGCTTCTACCAAGCTCAAGATCAGAGCATCCCGACACATAGGAAGTCAAGGAAGGGAGCCGGGAGACCTGCGTGGTTAAACAGGGAACTGCTGGATAAGATCAAGTGGACGAGGAGAGTTTATAGATCGTGGAAGGAGGGGCTGGCCACTTGGGAAGAATATAAGGCTGTTGTCAGAGAGTGTAGGGAGGCAACTAGGAAAGCTAAGGCCTCCTTGGAATTAAACCTGGCCAGAGGGGTCAAGGACAACAGGAAGAGCTTTTTCAAATACGTGGCAGATAAAACTAACACCAGAGGCAATGTAGGCCCACTGATGAACGAGGTGGGTGCCCTGGTGACAGAAGATACAGAGAAGGCAGAGTTACTGAATGCCTTCATTGTCTCTGTCTACTCTGCCGGAGGCTGTCCTGAGGAGCCCTGTACCCCTGAGGCCCCAGAGGAAGGCAGGATAATGGAGGAGTTTGCCTCGGTGGATGAGGACTGGGTTAGGGAGTAGTTAGGCAATCTGGACATCCATAAATCCATGGGTCCAGATGGGATGCAACCGCGGGTGTTGAGGGAGCTGGCTGAGGTCATTGCTGGACCGCTCTCCATCATCTTTGCCAAGTCTTGGGAAACGGGAGAGGTGCCTGAGGACTGGAGGAAAGCAAATGTTACTCCAGTCTTCAAAAAGGGCAAGAAGGAGGACCCGGGTAACTATAGACTGGTCAGCCTCAGCTCCATCCCTGGGAAACTGATGGAACGACTTATCCTTGGTGCCATCTCAAGGCATATCAAGGATAAGAGGGTCATTAGGGGCAGTCAACATGGCTTCACCAATGGAAAGTCGTGCTTGAACCAACCTCATTGACTTTTATGAGGACAAAACAAGATGGATGGATGATGGCAGAGCAGTGGATGTGGTCTACCTTGACTTGAGTAAGGCATTTGACACAGTCTCCCACAGCATCCTCACAGCTAAACTGAGGGAGTGTGGTCTGGATGATCGGGTAGTGAGGTGGACTGCGAACTGGCTGAAGGGAAGAAGCCAGAGAGTCGTTGTCAATGGGGCGGAGTCTAGTTGGAGGCCTGTATCTAGTGGAGTGCCTCAAGGGTCAGTACTGGGGCCGGTATTATTCAATATACTCATCAGTGATTTGGATGAGGGAATAGAGTGTACTATCAGCAAGTTTGCTGATGACACGAAGCTGGGAGGAGTGGCTGATACGCCGGAAGGCTGTGCTTGCCATCCAGCAAGACCTGGACAGGCTGGAGAGTTGGGCAGGGAAAAATTTAATGAAATATAACAAGGGCAAGTGTAGAGTCTTACATCTGGGTAGGAACAACCCCAGGTTCCAGTATAAGTTGGGGAATGACCTGTTAGAGAGCAGTGTAGGGGAAAGGGACCTGGGGGTCCTGGTGGACAGCAGGATGACCATGAACCAGCACTGTGCCCTTGTGGCCAGGAAGGCCAATGGCATCCTGGGGTGTATTAGAAGGGGGGTGGTTAGTAGATCGAGAGAGGTCCTCCTTCCCCTCTACTCTGCCCTGGTGAGACCACATCTGGAATATTGTGTCCAGTTCTGGGCCCCTCAGTTCAAGAAGGACAGGGAACTGCTAGAGAGAGTTCAGCGCAGGGCAACAAAGATGATGAAGGGAGTGGAGCATCTCCCTTATGAGGAAAGGCTGAGGGAGCTGGGGCTCTTTAGCTTGGAGACTGAGGGGTGACCTCGTTAATGTTTACAGATATATAAAGGGTGAGTGTCACGAGGATGGAGCCAGGCTCTTCTCGGTGACAACCAATGATAGGACAAGAGGTAATGGGTTCAAACTGGAACACAAAAGGTTCCACTTAAATTTGAGAAGAAACTTCTCAGTGAGGGTGACAGAACACTGGAACAGGCTGCCCTGGGAGGTTGTGGAGTCTCCTACTCTGGAGGCATTCAAGACCTGCCTGGACGCCTTCCTGTGTAACCTCATCTAGGTGTTCCTGCTCCAGCAGGGGGATTGTACTAGATGATCTTTCGAGGTCCTTACCAATCCCTAACATTCTGTGATTCTGTGATTCACAATTGTGAAACATGCGCTACAATCTAGCAAACCAAGCGCTTAAAGCCTATGTGGTATGGGGGGTGATGGCTCAAGTATAAATATGGGGAGGTGTCAAGGTTTAAGGCAAGACGGCAATAAACAGTGGCAGACGCTCCCTGTTATCCCCTTTATCTCCCGCCACCCCTTCCCTTAGATCGGAAAGATGATAAGAAAGATAAGGGGAAAGGAAGAGAGACTTAGACTTCAAGTTGGAGAGTTTTAAGGGGTTTTACTTATGCTACTAATAAATAAAGAATGTATACACAAAATATACAAAACCAATCTCAGGTGCTTGATGTGGAGTTGGCGTCACTCCAGCAGCGGCGGAGCTGGGTGTGCAGAGCTGGCGTGGCTCCAACAGGCCCCCGGAAGTCACGGGCAGGACTTCACTGCAAACCGGAACCTGGTTGCAGGGATGCAGGGCCTGAGGCCTGTAGATCACAGGCAGACAGACAGGGTCCTCTCTAGATGCCGGCCATGGTCGAAGAGAGCGTGACCCTCGTGATCACCCTCTTATATAGGGGGTATGACGATTATGGGATGGAATACTTCAGTTGATCCTCAGTTGGTCAGTTCTAGTCACCTGTTCCATCCACCCCTCCTCAAACACGCCCCTCTCACAATGGAAAGTGGGAAAACTTATCAGTCTTTCTTGGCTACCATAGTAATAAATCTAAACACGAGCTTCTTCAGCATTCCGTTGGTCTTCTTATCAGCACCGAGTACAGCATCCTAGGAAAAATATGCAGGCTAAAACTCAAAAAAGTACAGCCACCTAGAAGAACTTAGCTGAAAGAAAAATCACTAAAAGAGAACCGGTCTTGTTTTTAACAAAACCAGGACAGGAGGCCTGGCAGGTTGACTATATTACAGTCCCACAAACCTGACACGGCAAGCGCTATGTGCTTACGATGGTGGGGGCAACCACTGGATGGCTGGAAACATATGCCGTGCCCCATGCCACTGCCCAGAACACCATCCTGGGCCTTGAAAAGCATGCCCTATGGCGACATGGCACCCCAGAGAGAACTGATCATGATGCTTTCCTATTTTCAACTTTGACTAAGCAATTGCAAAGATAACTTCAGCTCACTGTATCTCAGCTGATTCCAAGAACAAATTCTGACTTATCACAGATGGTGAACAGTTTGAAATGCGGCAACAAAACTCCTCTTTATTCACACACCCCAACCTGGCTACTGATGCTCTCTCTGTATCAGTCATAAAAAAGCCAGTCTTAATCCTGACCAAAATTTGTACTTTAATTCACATCACAGGCCACCAAGTGCTCTATAAACAAAACAACACTCAAAGCCATTTAGACCTGACCA
This sequence comes from Nesoenas mayeri, assembly GCF_963082525.1. Lineage (NCBI taxonomy): Eukaryota > Metazoa > Chordata > Aves > Columbiformes > Columbidae > Nesoenas > Nesoenas mayeri. Next base: position 15,064,339 of record NC_137553.1, read on the forward strand.
TAGAATATCAACATCACCATCTACTTTGTTCACATGTGTTGGAGCGATAAAGGACTCAGCAAACAATTCGATTCAATGTGAATCACGCTAAAGCCATTTATTACAGAAACAAGCCTCCTTATATATGCAACTATATTCTAATCACGCGTCCATGCTCCAAGCATGGATTCGCTAAATGAGTATCATGGGCTGTCCATGCGCTGGAGTCTCACTGATGATACGTCCGATGATTCACGCCACGCCAGGACCCCGCTGATTGAGGAACGCCCCTCTTTCTCACAGCAGATTCTGTTCTCAGCTTCTCGAAGCGGCCCTGAGATTCCTTTGAGCCTGACTAATTCAGCAACAAATCTTTATCTATCAAGACCCCTCCACACACATGGATAAGGAGTGAGGGAAGTCAATTTGAATTCCTTGTATTGACTTGTATTTCTGTATCCAATTATTTATCTTTACACTGAGCACTGCATGGCTTTGTATGTCTAACAGGAATATTACATCCAATGATTGGGGGGAGGGTGGGCACAAGAGCGGGAAATATACACACTTTGCTTAGTGTGTAAAAAGTACTAATTCTGCCTTTCAGGCTTACAGGAGGGTAACCCAATAGTCTTACAGGTATGCTATTCCTTATGAATTTACAAAAGGCTAATTTTTTATGGCTGTGTGTGCAGCAAGGTTTCCCTTAGTTTTAAAAGCATGTACCTGTCTTCAGAAAAAAACAAAACAAAACAAAAACCCCCAAAAACAACCAAACAAACAAAAAACAAACCAAAAAACCACAACAGCATCAGCTATTACAAAGTTCACGTCATCTCTTAGAGCAGGTTACTGTTTCCAATACACAGTTAAATTACACAGTACCAAGTCGTTTATCAAATCAGCTTACTAACTTAAGTTAAAATACTTAAAAGACAGTAGGGGACATATTTCTTTCTTAATATCAATACATATTATTAAAAAACAAAGTTGAAAAATCATCAAACGAAATGAGTTTTCCCTCTCGAATATTATTGCTTTTTCCTCCTTTGACAATGGCTATTGTTAAAGTGAAGATAAAGGAAAAGTTTTCTCCTGGGGCCAGGAAAAGTAATTGCAAGTTGCATCATGTCAGTCCCATTTACATTTTTTGAAATATATTTCTTTCTTATGCACTAAGCAAAAGCCATTCAGTAAGCTAAAAATTATCAATATTTTCTCACAACTCTAGGGTACAGATTTATAGAATCTGTAGGATAGGCAGGGTAGGTGAGGTGGGGGAGTGGCACTATATGTAGTGGAGGGGCTGGAGTGCATGGAGCTGGCGATAGCAAAGTTGAGAGCCTCTGGGTATGGATTAAGGGTCAGACAAATAACGTGGATGTTGTCATGGGTATCTACTATAGGCCACCCAGCCAGGATGACGACGCTGATGATTTATTCTTTAAGGAACTAAGTGAAACCTCCAAATCATCTGCCCTTGTCCTTATGGGGATGCCAGATGTCAACTGGGAGCATCACACAGCTGCCACCAACAGGTCCAGAAGGTTCCTGAAGCATCTGGACGATAACTTCTTGGTACAGGTACTAAGAGAACTGATCAGTAAAGGTGCATTCCTAGATTTGATTCTCACTAACAGAGAGGGTCTCGTGGGAGAAGTGGCGACCGGTGGCTCCCTTGGCCACAGCAACCACAAAGCAGTCAGGTTTAACATCTTTGCTAATGGGAGGAAAACTTCCAGCAAGACCTTAACACTAGATATGAGGAGAGCAGACTTCAGGCTGCTCAGAGAAGTACTTAGTAAGATTCCCTGGGAAGAAGCTTTTGCAGATGTTGGGGTCCATCAGTGCTGGTCGTTTTTTTAAGTACCACCTACTAAGAGCACAGGACCAGGCAATTCCAAAATGCTGAAAATCTAGCAGGCGAGGCAAAAAGCCAGCTTGGTTGAGCAGGGATCTTCTTCTTGAAATACAGCGAAAAAAGAAATTACATGGTCAGTGGAAGCAAGGTCAGGCGTCATGGGAGGACTATAGAGATGCTGCTCACCACTGTAGGGAGGAAATTCGTGCAGCCAAAGCTCAATTAGAACTGAAGCTGGCCAGTATTGTGAAGGAGAATAAGAAGGGCTTTTAAAAATATATTAATGGCAAACGGCAAACTAGAAATAACATTGGCCCATTACTTGATAAGCATGGTCACCTTATTAACAGGGACATAGACAAAGCTGAGAAGTTTAATGCTTTCTTCGCCTCAGTCTTCAACACCAATGATGGACTTCGGGGCCCCCATAACCCTGCGCCAGAAAACCATGGCTGTGAGAATGATAAACTCCCAAACAATCCGGAACTTGTACGGGATTTGCTATTCCAGCTAGATCCCTACAAGTGGAGGGGCTCTGATGGGATTCATCCAAGGGTGCTTAAAGAGCTGGCTGATGTCATAGCGAGAACTCTCTCTGTGATTTTTCAACGGTCCTGGGAATCTGGAGAGGACCTGGATGACTGGAAGCTGGCAAACATTGTACCAATCTACAAGAAAGGCAACAGGGATGACCCTGGCAACTACAGGCCTCTCAGCCTCACTTCTGTGCCTAGCAAAATCATGGAAAAGATTGTTCTGGCAGTTACTGAAAAACATCTGAACGACAACGCAGTCGTAGGTCCTAGCCAGTGCGTCGATGAAGAACAACGCACACGGGAACGCAGACAAAGACACAGACACAAAGTTCTTGTTAGCAGCGAGAGCAGGGCCAGGCAGAGCAGAGCTGAGCTGAGCTCTTTAACAGTTCTCAAGTTATAGGTTTACAGATATGGGCCTGGACCAAGAGGTTAAACAGGATGTTTTTTTCAATAATTGTTATTCCAAACACACCACGCTCATGTTGTGACTGTTTTCATTCACGTTCCCATGCATATCTTGTGGGCGGCATTCTGATCCACTCATTCACGTGCCCAGGCCCAACATTCACACATCATACATACAGGGGCGGTTTTCTGACCTGCGATATCATTCTCGCTGGTCTGGGCTATCGCTCCTTACACTCATAAAAAACATACTTCTGTATAACCTGTCCAAGGCCCTTTACATTTGACTAATTGCTGTGATTTAATCATGTTAGTATTATTTCTTCTTTGACCATCTGGATAGTCATGTTAGTATTGATCTTCCTTTATCATCCAACTGGCTGGACTCGCACATCCTGCCGTTCCCACGCTGGTGGGTTGCTTTTTTTGTTTGTTTGGGGTTCTTTGGTTGGTTGGGGGTTTTTTTGTCTTGTCTTTAAACTATGTAATTATGTCCTGTCTACTGCAGAGTGAGTTCTATCATCCTAGCTTGCCAAGAAATTCCTCTGAAGATTTTATTATCTATTTTCTTAAGTTAATACAAATACATGTTCATCAGATTGTAACACAGATCTCTGAAAAATAACTTATTTGGTCAGTTGAAAGATGCTGATATTCTATTTGTAAGCCAGATTTTCTGCTAATACTGTGTTAACATGGACACTGAACTGAAACTTATCCGTCTTTTCTGATTCACACAGAGAATTAAATATTTCTTCTCTCCCATGAACTCTCTATTTGATATTTCCCTATATTCCCTATATCTTATATCTCAAAACTTGTTGATTTCTTTTCTGTGAGATCACTAGTGAATAGAATGCCTCCCAGATAATTGGGACTTAAACACTGAACTCATCATTCAACAGCTCCAAAAGAATTAAATTATTTAAAACACGGTCAAGCACATAACAAAGTTATAAAATTACAGCCAATAACAACATTTACCTGTTAAACAGGTATATATATTAAATGTTTAAAACACTAAAAAAGCATTAAGTAACAGTGTAAGAAGAGTAAGCAACAATAAGCAGTCTCATATATGTCAGCCTTAGGCCAGCTGAAATTGTTTGTGAATGTATTACAAATCTAATTAATAGTTTTAGCTGGAAAAGTAGTGAAGTAAGGTTTCATTTTATATTTTTTCAAAACAACTTTTCTGTACTAAATTAACTTCAATTTTAAAATAAAATGAACATTTTCATCATGATTGGTAGGGAATTTAATCAAAAACTTTTTTTAATCAAATTAATCAAAGCAAAGCATTCATAAAAGTACAGAAAACAGTAAATTTTCATAATCTACAGAGGAAAAAAAAAAGAGATAAAATGGTTAAATTACTTACACCATGTCACACAGTCAGCAGCTTGGGGAGAAGAAAGACTTCACACTTCTTGTTTCAACAACTCTATGGATTCTTTCAGCCTCCAGTATCTGAGAGTTAAGCACAAGTTAAAAAGGGAACAGTAATACAGGCACTTAAATCAGACAGAAAATTTTCCATTTCCTAAAAAACTATGTAGCTTTCAGCATTACAGAATGTATTTTTTAAAGTGATGGGGACAGATTTTTCTTTTTGTCATACTTTACGATGCTTTGTCAATTGCGTTCAGGTGATTACCAGAAGTCTAATATCAAAATGAAACAACCCAAATTGCCAGCATCTCCACATCTGTCATACAAGTTTTCAATCACCGCACCTCCAATTGCAATTTCTATACCATAATTATCCTTCATTACAGCAACAACATTAAGACACAAAAGTAATTTCCACTAATCTCAATTGTCTTTCAGTAGTAATTAATTTTTAGCTACCTGCTTGTCTCTATATTACTTATTTATATTTGTCCTACGGGACAATATTTTTTGGATTACATAGTTATACAGACATTACCTAATTTGTTCCTTTGCATAAAAGAATGAAGTTTTCAGATGTGGCCAGCAATTCTACACAGAACCCACGGGAATGGCAGGAAGATGTGCCAGGGGAGGTTTAGGCTAGACATTAGGAAAAGGTTCTTCACCCAGAGGGTGGTGGAGCACTGAAACAGGCTCCCCAGGGAGGCAGTCACGGCCCCAAGCCTGACAGTATTCAGGAAGAGACTGGACAACGCCCTCAGACACATGGTGTGAACTGTGGAGTTGTCATATGTAGGGACAGGAGCTGGACTCAATGATCCTTGTGGGTACCTTCCAACTCAGGACATTCTATAGATAGCCTCATATCGAAGGGGTAATACTACGTATGTATATACATGAGTTATATATGTTTACACACATATATATACACATATACATGTAAAACCAGATATTTTCACTAAATTTCATTCTGAAATATAAGAAAAACATTATATACATGATCTATCGATGTTTAGAAAAAAACCCGCTACAATGCAAATACACATTTGCTTTTATAATCATATCACCTGCTTCCAAAATTTAAAGTTATGTGTGCAAAAAAAGCCCATATTCTTGAAGAAACCAAATAGTTCATGTACTTTCCATGACAGAAAAGTTAAAAAAAAAACAAACACAAAAAACCAAAAACAACACCACCAACCAACCAACTAAACAAACCAAACAGGTAATATGTTAAAGGTTGTATAATGAAAAAATTTTCTTTCAGACTGACTGAGAGATAATATACAAGAAGGGACAGAACAGAAGTGCACTAGACTGATGATTGCTCTTACGGTTTAATATCTTATAAGAAGATATCTTACAGTCTAATGTAGAATTACTGAATTATTGCTTTAAAAGACTGTAACACCAGATTCACTTTCAATGCTATAAGCAAATTTAATATCAAATATTCAGAAGACTTGGCTGAATTAAGAAAAATTTGGCATTCACTGTATCTAGCAGAAAGGACAAATAATTGTGATGCAACCATTACAAATATATTAAAGTCAAGACTAAAGGAAAGGTTGTTTGGCAACATTAAGACCAGCAAAGCAGCACAGTTTAGGTGGCAACAAATATGCTCTACATCTGCTAATTTAGGCTGTGGTGATTTCCAGAGATTGTCTGCCAATTAAATGATAGACTACACCACATTTTTGTAGGGAAAATAAAGTAAGCAGATAGCTCAGTATCTAGCACACTGAGAATTAAGCCCCAAGTCATATTCACTGATGAGCTTCTACAAATAAAAAAAGTTTAAAAGCAAATACTAAACAAAGAAAGAAAGAAAGAAAGAAAGAATGAATCCCAAAATAGAAAGTATGTTTTTAATCTTCACCTAATACATTTTCTCAGGCGTCATCAGCTCTTGTATTTAAATCCTATCATAAATGAATTTCTGGGTCATGGCAAGGCAATAAACAGTAATTACTGTCAATAACTATAAATCACAACGTATAATTTTCTAGTCCATTTAAACTTATAGTCTGCTTATTCAAACCATCAAAGGATGACACCTGTCACAAACGAGATCCAGTATATTGATCACAATGTCAAGTCAGACTGATTCCTAATGATTTAGCTGGCTGGTGCTTTGTTGCAAGGACTAGTGTTTTTTGTCCCAGAACTTGTTTTTATTTTCTTTAAAAAATAAGCATAAAACTGATCTACCATGAAGTGTATTAAATAACAAACAATCCTCAAATTAGAAAAAAAAATAATTTAATATTATACCTAATTTGAAATTATAAGTAAAAAGTACTTAATTGTGTAAAAACAGAAATAAAACCGCTCACATATATAAAAAAATTCCAGGTTTACAACTTGATTGAAAGTAAATCTTCAAATAAAAAAAATCAAGTACATTGCATTGTATCTCAACAATAAATTACTATATACCTGTTATGGCCAGGAGTTAGAACAATATATACAGAGGTCTTACTGGGACATGAAAAACATAGCCAAGTTAAGCCTCTGTGTGTGAGTGGGACATATAAAAGGTAAAATTAGTCATCTGTCCATCAAAAATTATTCATCATCAAATAATTTCTTAAATTTTTAGATGACCAAAATTGTAAGGATTGAGCAAGGAAATACATCAGCATTTTCCAGATAAGCAAATAGCCCCCATATTAAGTTAACATGGCAAGGTGTGTGTGGGGGGGGTACTTCTGTGAGAAGCCTCTAGAAGCTTCTCCCATATCTTATAGAGCCAGTGCCAGCCAGATACAAGATGGAACTGCATCTGGCCAAGGCAGTAGTGCCTCTGTGATAACATATTTTTTAAAGGTTAAAAACTGCTGCTGAGCAACAGCAGCTGGAAGAGAGGAATGAGAATATGTGAGAGAAACAGCCATGCAGACATCAAGGTCAATGAAGGAAGAGAGGAAGGAGGTGCTCCAGGCATGGGAGATTCCCCTGCAGCCCATGGTGACGACCATGGTGACACAAGTGGTCCTCCTGCAGTCCATGGACATCCATGGTGGAGCACATATCCACTTGCAGCCCATGGAGGACCAGAGCAGGCAGATGCACCCTGAAGGAATCTGTGACCCTGTGGAGAGGAGCTCACGCTGGAGCAGGTTTTCTGGCAGGACCTGTGGCCCCACAGGGGATCCATGCTGGAGCAGTCTCTTCCTGAAGGACTGCACCCTGTGGACAGGATCCATGCTGGAGCAGTTCGTTAAGAACTGCAGCCCGTGGAAGGACCCACATTGGAGAAGTTCATTGAGGACTGTCTCCTGTTGGTGGGACCCCACGCTGGAGCAGGGGAAGAGAGTGAGGAGGAAGGAGCAGCGGGGACAAGGTGTGATGAACTGGCCGCAACCCCCATTCCCCATGCCCCTGCGCCACTCAGCAAGGGGAGGAGGAAGAGAAGTGGGAAGTGAAGTTGAGCTCAGGAAGAAGGGAGGGGTGGGGGAAAGGTGTTTTAAGATTTGTTCTTATTTCTCATTATCCTACTCCATTATTAATTGGCAAGAAATTAATTTCCCCTAGTCAAGTCTGTTTTGCCCATGATGGTAATTGCTGAGCGATCTCCCTGTCCTTATCTCAACCTATGAGCCTTTCATCATATTTTCTCTCCCCTGCCCAGTTGAGGAGTGGGAGTGATAGAGCAGCTTGGTGGGCACCTGGCATCCAGCCAGGATCAACTCACTATGTCCCCCACTTTCTTTGCTTTTCTATCTCAAAACACCTTTTTTTCTTATTGCTTATGAACAGACTTGAACAGACTCTGAACTAAAAGGCCCATGCTTCATCTATTTTATTATTCTACTGATTTGGTTGTTCTACAGCTTCACGCTTAAGAATCTAGTCAAAACGGTGATTTTTTTTCTCAAAAAAATAACCAGAACCTCTTCCTCTAATTTTTTTTTTTTTTTTTTTTTTCACATTGAAGTTTACTAGTCATTGCTTGCTTTCTTTGGGAAAGTGGCATTCTTATCCTATAAAGCATATACTACCCAGAAAAACTGTCGTAATGAGAATGGTTGTATAATCTCTGTCCAGAACCTGATTATTAATGATTTTATCTTACTGTTTTACATACTTGCTAGCTTGAAGGTGTTGAACTATTTCCAGGCTTTCAATGTGCTATCAATACAGCATGTACATTTCATTCTACATAATGAAAGAGAAAGTGTTTATCATACATCAGCAGTTTATGAGAACGCTGTGATAAATCCAGGTTAAGTAAACCAACTGTTTGCTAGCAAATTTATGTTTATCTTAACAAAATTATATGCTAGCAACGAATGTGGTCCACTGTTATTTACTGTGATATACATGCCTTTTTAAGCTTTAAATTATATCTTGCTCAGTAACGACAATACTTCACAAAATCACCTATGGTTAGAGCCTTAAGCTTAACTTCTTTGATCACAAAGTTAAATCTTACACATATTTTTTCTATGTAAACATGTTCTTTTCCTCTAGCTGCTGTAAATCAGCAGATTGTTAAAGAACTACTAACAGGTCTTGTTAGACTTCATAATGCTAGGGCAAAATTATTTCCCTTAAACTCACACATTCTCTTCTTCCTTTTGTTGTAGTATCCTATGTATTTAGATTAGGAGTTTCAGTTACATTGCCAAGACCGGATGTAAAACTCATTATAATATAAAAACTTTGTGGAAAAAGAATGAGTTTTACAGGCTGGTTAAAATGTAGAAGAATTTTAGGCCTTTTAGTATTTTTGAAATATGAAATAAATATGAAAAAAATGGAATCTGAACCGAGCAGAAAAAAAATCCTCTTGAGGAATTCTCCTGGTTTGGTTAAAAACAAGTTTCTCTTTTAGTGAATTTGCCTGGAAAAGCCAGATACATGTTTTGGTAAACATAGCAATGGAATGCGAGGTTATTGATAACGAATTGATGGACATCTCGTGAGAGGGGCAACGAGAAACAGGGGATCAAGAAACTGACCAACTGAGTATAACATCTCATCCACGTGAATACTTCATATAAAAGTGGGAGATCACAAGGATCTCGTCCCTTCTTTTCCTTATGGCTGACATTAGGAGAAGACTTTGCTAGTCGTCCCTGCGAACTGAGGCCTAGTGAGAGATTGAATCCAGCTCCGGTTGGCTGCAGAGTCCAATCCAGGACTTCGGGTGCCAGCTCTGCAGTTGCTGAGACTTTCAAGATTGGTTTTGTATATTTTGTATTATTTTCTCTATTCTTATTAGTAGCATTAGTAAAGCATTTTTAATTTTTCCAGTTCTCTTCTCTCTGTCCTTCTTTCCTTCCTGATCACCTGTGCTTAGTGGGAAGGGGGGAGAGGGAGGGGCTGAAGGGGGAAGTGGGGGGGAGAGGAGGTTAACAATACATCTGCCAGGGTTTTATTGTCACCCCGCAATCAAAACCTCGACAGATACTTGGCGCCCAACATGGGGCAGAGAAAGGGTTAAAATTTGGCACTAAAAAGGGGTAAATTTGGAGATTTTTGGCTTTTCTACTGCTCTGACATACCTTTCAATTTTTCTTGGCATGGTGCCAACTCCTACAGTTGTGATATTCGCAGGTCTGTTTGCTTCGGACATTATCTAGTGGTATTAAGGCAAAGTGAATTACATTGGTTTAAAGATGTTGTGGCTTAAGTTGTATCAGTTATTTTCTACATTGTGCTCGGTGATACCATACCTGTGCTGGGCATTCATTGTGAATCAAAGTATTCATTATATAACAACAAGAAACTGGATGATGGTTATGATTATACTGTGTGGTTTGGCACTGGTTTATTTCATTATACTGCAGCCGCTCATGAATTTCTACTCGTTTCTGCTTTACCTTGAAAAACCTCCGGGAGAGATAAAAGAACAATACGGATATGCGTTTGCTAATTGGTTGAGCGAATCTTTAGAAAGGCCGACTAACAATACTTTCGCTTTTTCGCTAGGACAGTTTGTAAACGTTTTTGAGAGTTTTGAATATCCTTGGAGCTTAGATAGAACTATGATGGTGCTATTTGGTTTGCTGAATGTGTGTCAGTTTGTGTTACTGTTAAGAGAAATGAGGTTAAATAGGAGGTTTGCATTTCTTTTTAGTCATGAGATTTGCGGTGCGTCTTCAGAAGCTTTAACAAAAAGCACTCCTAGTCACCTGAGAAAAAGCAAGATGGCGAAAGCAGCAGCCACTGCCCCCCCAGTCACAGCTTCACGGGCTGAAGCTCCAGCTCCTCCGCACAGCCCGACTGCCAAGGTCACTGCAGATAATGTTACTTCTCCAGCCTCAAAGGCTAACAAGGCAGCCCCTCCTTCCTCACACACTGGGCACTGTTGCTGCTGTAACCATAACAATCACTATGTTTACGCCAATGCCAGTGACCATCAAATGATGGTGAGCCCATATCAGCATCAGTTGCCGGCTGTAAGAAAGTCACTAGAAAGACTACTCGTGCAGCAGGTGACGGCACAGGGGCCACAGGGCCAACATCAACCCAAGGGGCATCATCAGCGCAGGGAGGAGAGGAAGTGACCACCACTCGGTCCTTTTCTCCAGGTGAGCTGAGAGATCTGCGAAAAGACTTCAGTCGTCATGAAGGCGAGAATATTGTAAGCTGGCTGCTCCGATGCTGGGACAATGGGGCAGAAACAATTGAATTAGAAGGTGGTGAAGCCAGGCAGCTGGGATCTCTGTCAAAAGATTCCACCATTGATAGAGCAATTTCAAGAGACCCTAACGCCACTACCCTTTCGACCCGATTCCTGACAGCTATGAGAGTAAGATTTCCCTACAAGGAAGATTGTATATCCAAGTTAGGGAAATGGAATACTAAGGAGAAAGGTATCCAGTTCCTGAGTGAATTAGCTGTGCAAGAGATCATCTATTTTGGACCAAACAGCCAAGAGGGTATGGACCCAGACAGAATCAATTGTACACGACCTCTGTGGTGCAGATTTGTACAGAGTGCACCACCTGTATATGCTAAGCCATTGGCATCAACGGTCTGGTCAGCTGGAGGTATATTACTGAATATTACAGTCTGAATTACAGCCAGATTGTGAGCCCTCTCTATCGAGCGACTCGTAAAAAGAACCAATTTGAGTGGGGCCCTGAACAACGACAAGCCTTTGAACAAATTAAGCGTGAGATAACTCATGCAGTGGCCCTTGGACCAGTTCGGACTGCACTAGACGTTAAAAATGTGCTGTACACTGCAGCCAGAGATAATGGACTTACCTGGAGCCTCTGGCTAATTTCTGTACCCATGCCCTCTGTCAGGGAATCCACGGACCCACCGTAGTCCCCCACATCTGCGAAATGGGGCCTGTTTTGCACTTCGCTGAGAAGAAAAGGATTTATTCAGACAAAACAGCACCTGCAAGGCTATGGACCATAAACAATATCTACAGCTAAACAAAACAAATGCACATATGAGATCAGTGAAAAAGATCCAATGAGAAGCAAGAAGACCCTAAAGTGGAATATTGCTGTTGGACTGAATCATGGCATGAGTAGTCTGTAAAGATATCAAAAGCTATGGTTTTCTATACTCAGGTGGGACCTCTGCGCAGGTACCCAGCTTGAGCCAGCCCTCTTTCTATTCTACTCCATTAATTTTTTTTTATTTTTTTTTTATTTCTGAGAATATTGTTTCCTGAAAGTTTGCTCTGCAAATGGTTATCAGGCCTCGCCTGGAAGTTTGCCTCTGGAGTTCTAAAATATAGACTCCAGAGCACACGGTTATCAGGGAGGGAATGCCTGAAAGCTTGCTTCGCAAACGGATAAAGGTCTCCCCTGAAAGTTTGCCTCTGGAGTTCTGGAATACCTAAATTACTCCCCCACAACAATACTATACCTGAATATCTAGAATATTAGCATAAATACAGTTTGCAATAGGAATATTATGGAATAATATCTACAGTTCTCTTAAGATGTTCTTGGTACATACAAGGACAACACATGCAAAAGAAGAAATTAAATAATTTTTAATTTTACCCTGTCTCAATTCTCCCTTTTTATGTTTTAGACTCTGAATACAACTTTTGAAACAGAGACAGGTCTTTCAGCTACATGAAACAAATGCAGAGACAATTATGTGATGTGATGCCAGTACAACAGGTTCAGCATAACATTGTGATAAAGAGAAGAACTGTAACTTTCTCATCAGGATAACTGGTAAGCAGCAATGCCTTGTGATAGGATTAATTTCTGAAAAAGTTAAAGATGGATCACCATTAGAAGTCAGCATAAATTTCTAAGTAGTATGCTTAAAAGTTATGGCCAGTATGTATAAACTTAAATTTCCACACTGCAGACTTGTCTCATAAACCATGGCTGAACCATGCCTGCATACTCTGAACACTTGTCATGGTTTAACCCGAGCTAGCAATATAACCATGATAGCTGCTTGCTCACTCCCCTCCCCCCCCCCGAATAGGAGAGAGAATTGAAAGGAAAGGGAGAAACTTGTGGACTGAGATAAGCACGGTTTAATAAAATAACAAAAATAACACTAATATACCACTAATAATAATCATTTATATAAAATGGAAAATAGAATATAAAATAACATATACTAAATGCAATTCCTCACAAACTCTGTCCGCACCAAGCAGCCAGTCCCAGGAAGCAGCAACCTGGTCCCAAACAGCCGATCCCGGAGAGAGGAGAAAAAGGCAGAAAGGTCCGGAGGCCCTCTGCAAAGCTTCAGGATTGTTGTCATTACCACTTGAAAAAAATGAATCCTGTCTGCAACTGCTAACCTAAAGATACGTAAATCCTTTTGGGTTTAGGTCAGTCCACTCATCTAACAAAGATAAGAGTGACTTGCAAAACACCTAATCAGAGAGACTGACCTTGCAGCTTTAGACATCTTGAAGCCTGCACAATTAGTTGAGTTTTGCTTTAACATCTGCCTTGAGACTGTTGGATGAAGTGTCCCTTAGCTGAATGTTGTTCATTATACGCTAAAATGATTATGTAACCAGTATGCAAATGTGTATCACAGAATGGTTAGGGTTGGAAGTGACCTCTGGAGATCATCTAGTCCAACCCACCTGCTAAAGCAGGTTCACCTAGAACAGATTGCACAGGAATGCATCCAGACAGGTCTTGAATGTCTCCAGAGAAGGAGACTCCACAACCTCTCCGGGCAACCTGCTCCAGTGCTCCATCACCCTCAAAGTAAAGAAGCCTCTCCTCATATTTAGACAAAACCTCCTGTGCTTCAGTCTGCGCCTGTTGCCCCTCATTCTATCATTGAGCACCACTGAAAGGAATCTGGTTCCACCATCTTAAGATCCACCCTTGAGATATTTATAAACACTGATGAGATCCCCTCTCAGTCTTCTCTCCTCCAGGCTGAACAGACCTATTTCTCTCAGTCTCTCTTCATAAGAAAGGTGCTCCAGGCCCCTAATCAATCGGCTCTTTAGGACTGCCCTGAGTAGTGATATGCAAATGTGTAACCAATTGGCTCTTAGGACTTGATTAAGGGAGTGAACCATCTCCCTTATGAGGAAAGGCTGAGGGAGCTGGGGCTCTTTAGCTTGGAGGAGACTGAGGGGTGATCTTATTAATGTTTACAAATACATAAAGGGTGAGTGTCAAGAGGATGGAGCCAGGCTCTTCTTGGTGACAACCAGTGGTAGGACAAGGGGCAATGGGTTCAAACTGGAACACAAGAGGTTCCACTTAAATTTGAGAAGAAACTTATTCTCAACGAGGGTGACAGAACACGGGAACAGGCTGCCCAGTGAGGTTGTGGAGTCTCCTACTCTGGAGACATTCAAAACCCACCTGGACACATTCCTGTGTAACCTCATCTAGGTGTTCCTGCTCCAGCAGGGGGATTGGGCTAGATGATCTTTTGAGGTCCCTTCCAATCCCTAACATTCTGTGATTCTGTGTGACTTGCCCTGAGGGTGTGAATGTAGTGATAAGGTTTTGTATATAATGGCTGTTACTTTTCTTTCTGGTATGCTGGCTTCGTTCCAGCATCTGGGCTTGCACAACTCTGTAATAAGCAATATCTCGTCTCTGTGTGCTACGATTTGGCTTTTTTTTGCACACCAGGTGACAGAACCCCATTTTTGGGACAACAGGATGGCAAAAGGCCGAACTAAAGGAACTCCCAAACAGAACCCCACCAAAATGGAACAGAACCAGAACAGGTCACCGTCCCTGTCCGTCCCGACTCCAACCTAGCTGGAACGTCCCGACTCTCCTTAAATATGAAGCATGACACTAATGGCATGGAGTATTCTTATTGATCCGTCTGGATGTCAGTCAAGGCCTGCCCCATCTATGCCCCCCTTCCTAGCTGCCTCGCACCTGTGGGCAGAGAGCTCAGAGGCCTTGGCTCACAGACAACAGCAATTAAAAACATTAACTCTGTCCCAGGGTGTTATCTTTTCATTCTCAATCTAAATCCAAACAGTGGTCATGCTAGCTATGAAAAAGAAAGGTTCCTAACTGCATGAAGAAAAATTAACTCTTTTTCAGTCAAACCAGCACAATACTGTAAGGGGAACCTTCCTGAAAATGAATGCTCAACAACTGAGTCCTCTTCACTGGTCAGGTTACCTTCATCATAAACCAAACACAAGCTACACAATAAAAATGGATCATTGTATTCCGCTCAAAGACAAAGGGAAAAACCTAACCATATTTAAAAGTTTCTGTTGCATGATAAAGACATAGGGTATTTTCGTGGTTTAACCCCAGCTGGCAACTAAGCACCACACAGCTGCTCGCTCACTCACCCCTGGTGGGATGGGGGAAAGAATCGGAAGGGTAAAAGTCAGAGAACTCGTGGGTTGAGATAAAGGCAGTTTAATAGGTAGAGGAAAAGCCGCACGTCCAAGCAAAGCAAAACAAGGAATTAATTCACTACTTCCCATCGGCAGGCAAGTGTTCAGCCATCTCCAAGAAAGCAGGGCTCTATCACATGCAATGGTTACTTGGGAAGACAAACACCATCACTCCAAACATCCCCCCCCTTCCTTCTTCTTCCTCCAGCTTTATATACCGAGCATGACGTCATATGGTATGGAATATCCCTTTGGTCAGTTGAGATCAGCTGTCCCGGCTGTGTCTCCTCCCAACGTTTCATGCACTCCCTCACTTCTCGTTGGCAGGCCAGTATGAGAAGCTGAAAATTCCTTGACTGCCTAGCAACAAATAAAACATCAGTGTGTTATCGACATTCTTCTCATACAAAATCTAAAATGCAGCACTATACCAGCTACTAGGAAGAAAATTAACTCTATCCCAGCTGAAACCAGGACAGGTATAATAAATCGCAAAGCAGAACAAAACAAAATGTTACAATTATTGAAAAACCACTTCTCTGTAACAGCTGCTGTTCTGTATGCTGACATGTTATACACAGGATGGAAATATCTACTTTTAATCTTTCAAAAACGTTGTAAATAGCAGCTTACAGATACAGAAGTGATGGAGACAATGGAAACAAATTATCTAAATATCAAAAACTATCAGAAGGAAAGCAATTTTACTTTATTTCACAAAAAGAAAAAGTGAGCCAGAGATACCTATGAAAAACTGCTATACTAATTTTCTACTGTTTGCACCAACTAGCAGATGGATGATAAATTCAAAAGACAAATGTTTGAAGAAGCTGTATTTATATAATTATTCAAATGTCAAAAATATAACTATGCCATGAAAGAAGATAATGTTACTAATTCAGTGAATTGCATTTAGAATTCAGGAAAAAACATGTAATTGTGAGAAATGCAGTTGTGATTCGTGCTGAGAAGATGTTTAATGTTTACAGATATAACCAAATGAGGCATGGGCTCTGAACCTGAAAAAAGGAAAAGGTGGTTAAGTTCTATGTAAAAAGTTGTGAAACTTGTTTATGAAGTTAGATTGATAGAGGGAACTAACATTTTAAGGGTTAACCAACCACATAATGAGTGCCTACTAACAAACACTTTAAGCCACATAATGAATGCCTAGTTTAGAGCTGTATGTAACCAATTGTGTTAAGAAAAAAACAGAATCTCATCAAATCTCATCAAATGTCAAGATAAGAAGTTTTACAGCAACAGCTGTAACCTTGAGGAGACAAGATAACCAAGATTTACAGCAAAAGAGGGCGGTAGTCTGGTTTCAGTCAACTCGGCAGCTTGGGTTCCAGCCAATTCATCATAATGAGCCAAAAAGGTAAAAAGTTCACTGTGACGAAGCTGAAGGAGCCTTCATCCAAAGACCCCCAAAGACCCCTTCTCAAGATCACCAAGTGACACTGCACAGGTGCAACAGGGGAGGGTCAAGGAGGAGACTATGGAAATGATTATCTGAGACTCATTTTAATAAGAAGCAAGGAAAGGTTATGAATATGTATAGGCGTTCCTGGGGTTATTATGAATATGTAATACTTTACTGTATTTAAACGCACCTCTTATTGTAAGAAGGTGTGTGTGTTGGGCGGAGCGAATCCCCCGCGCACCCAGCGCTGTTTTGCTTATTGTGGGAAACTGCAGCGGGTCTGTGGAATCCTTGACAGAAAATATGAGAGTAGAGATCAGCCTTGAGATATTAAGATTTACCCTTGTGAAGGATGGGAGTAAAGGAGTATCCGGAGAGAGGAGAGATATACCCGTGAGAGAGAAGGGGATAGAAGAATAACATGGATGATAGAAAAATTAACCAATGAGATGTTAGTGCTGTAACTTGTAACCAATAGTGAAAAGACACATGAACTGGCAGAATTGTATAAAAATGCACTTGTAGCAATAAATGGCATCTATTACTTTCATCTTGAAAGAATTTGGTCCATGTCGCTTGTCCGTCTCAACCGCGACAGCTTATGCTTTAATGAACACGTGTTTAAGGAATACAATTAAGGAATTGGATTAAACGCTGTTTATTCATGGAAAAAGCATGAGTTATTTATTTCATAATGTTTCTATTTTCATTCAAGTAAGTAACTTCATGGGAAATGAACTACATTACAGTAGTAAGAAAGCAATCACTATTTTTTTATTAGTGATTTGAAACACTGAACTTGGTGCTTGCAGAAGAGCTTTCAATATTGTTGAATGTTTATAAAAATATTTAAAAGCATATACACACATGCTTGCACACCTACACATAACCTATAAAAAAGCTCATTCCCCCTGAATACTGCAGTTTACCCATAATCCAGAGTGCCTGAAGGTCCTGATGGGAAAAGTGGACTGTAATACCGTCAGGTCGAGTAGTGTGATTGTGTGACTGGTGTTGGCTGAGACGCAACCTGTTTGCGAAGCGAGTGCGGAGTCCTTCTAAGTGTGGTTCCAACACCCCGCGAGGGGCTTGGCCACTGAAGGGACGAAGCGAGTGAAGAACTCTCTCTGCATCGTGGGTTTGAGTCCCACGTAGTAAACCACTCAGGCAATTACGTGGATTTGATCCCCACATTATAAGCTACTCGTAGTGGGTTTGAGTCCCACGTTGTAAGCCAGGTTTCGTGGGTTTGATTCCCACAAGAAATTGAAGGGGAATGACCTGCCGGAGAGACCCCCCCCAACAGTCCCTTAGCGGGGGGTCATGTTAGAATTTTGGACCCCCTGACAGTCCCTTGGGGGTTATGCTAGAAATAAGGAGTGGACCCCCAAGTTTGTAACAAAATCTTGGGGAGACATAAGAAAGAGCTTAGAAAAAATAGACGATTGGCAAAACAGAGGGTTACAGGAGCTTCTGAGGGAAGCACAGAAGGTGTATGTGAGAACGGATGAAGAAAAGCAAAGAGCAAAAGCAAAAATCTTAGTAGCTGCAGTGAAGGACTGTCAGAAAAAGGAAGATAACATACCACTTAGGGAAGAATAAAATTCACAGAGAGGGAGAGTAGCCCAAATAAACCGAATGCCTATGAACAGACCACAGAGAAGGCCAACCCCAGTAAATAGGGTATCAGTTAACACAGGGCAACAAGAAGGCATTCCTACTTGTTATTATTGTGGGAAAAAGGGACATATACAGTGGGTGTGTCGGAAAAGGGAGGAAGATGAGAAAATGTTTAAAGAAGATGAATAGGGGTGTTGTGGAGGGGTTTCTGTTAGATGGAGATTTGTTATTGAACTAGCCAGGCCCAAAGGAATTTCAAGGCAAACTCAGCTGAAAACAGGACCTGCCGTGAGAGAGAAGCAGTTCTACATAACAAGGCCTCAACATGACATACATCAACGGACCTATCAGCAGTGAGACTCCAGCGCATGGACAGCTCGTGAACATAGATGCTATCCAATTAGTGAATGCATGACTGGAGCGTGGACCCGTGATCAAAGAATAGTTGCATATATAAGGAGGCTTGTTTCTGTAATAAATGACTCTAACGTGATTCACATTGAATCGGAGTGCAGGGTCCTTTATTCGCTCCAACAAATGGTGACCCCGATGTGATACTCTGAATGGCGTCTCACTGCAATTGGGGAAAAGCCTGGAGCGGCCCAGCCAGAGGCGGATCAGCTGGACTGAGAACTGAGTGGAGGCATACGGACGTTCCGCAGACAAATTTGTCGAATAAATCACCGGAAAAGGTGAGCGTCTGGGGCAGGAGGAGGGAAGAGTGAGGCTCCTCCTGATATTCTCTCTGTGAGAGGACTTAAATATTAAGTAAGTAACATACGTAGACTGTTAGTTTGGTGTAGAACTAACGGCTACCCGGCAGAAACCAAGAAGGCTTTTAAACTTGAACTTTGGGACGATATAGGGCAGAAATTATGGGATAAGGTCAGCAATGGAGATAAAGAAGCTAAATCATTAGCAACTACATGGAAGCTTATAATTACCGCCTTAAAAGATCTTAAGGCTGAATGGTCTGCTGCTGCTGGAATTTTTGTAGCATTGCAGCCTGATAACAATCCTGAAAGTCGCTGTGAAGTTTACCCGGTTCGTGTCTTTGATACCCTCCCTATTCCATCCCCTGTTGTGCCTTCAGAACCCCCGAAGATTCAGTAGTCCGGGGCGGGGGGAGGAAAAATGCCGAGCAGATGGCCTCCTGTACCATTGCCCAACACTGATAAGAACAAGTCCAGAGGACTGGAATCAGACAACTTGCCCAAGGAACCCGTGAAAGCTGAGAATGCTAAAGTCGTAAACAAGTGTACTATCAGTCTTTTACCAATTTGTATCTGCCTTTACTGTCTTTTAACCCTCCAACTTCCACGAGAGAGCAGAAGGAGTAGCCGGATAAGAACTGGACAAAAGAACTGTGTGAAAGATTAGATCAGCTAATAGCGAGTGAATCCAGCAGTTGGCAATACAGTTATGCTGATCGTGACGGGAAAGGGGATGCGCTTGGGGAGTCAGGTTATACAAATAATTATGATGCTAGAAAGTATTGGTGAGAATATGCAATGTTCTGAACCCCCCTGTTACTAATGATTCTCAAGCACCGTTCAAGTCCGTGTTATCTGATGACTCGGATGAAGATGAGGGTTTGCAGCATTTTCTTGAAAAGTTAAAAGGAGTATGTGTATGTGTTTACCTGAGATCAGATAAAAACTATGAAAGACTCAAGCAAAATTAGACCTATGCAATCTAACAGCTATAGATCATTTAGGACAGAATGATGGGGATTTGTTGAAAGGGGCAGGTATCCTCCAACTCTTGGAAGAGACACTTCACATCACAATTACAGGCACGATTAGTTTCTGAAATCCTGAGGCAGTCAGCAGACCTTGCATATCAAGCTATGATAAAGGTACCTGAAACCAACAAAGCAGCTGAATTATTTACAATTATTAATCAGGGTCCCAATGAGAATTACATGCAATTTATTGACCGTCTTCAAGAGGCCATCAATAAGCAGGTTGAAAACTTAGAAGCTAAGGAAGCACTGGTCTTGAAAGCAGCAGTAGAGAATGCTAGTGTTTGCTATCAACGTGTTATCTGTGAGTTTTACAGTACATATTATGTGCTTCTGTGTATGGCCTCTCTGAAAATCAAGCAGCTTGTTAGGAATGTGAGTTAATTGTTTTACTAGTTGTTTTTAAATGTGCCATAAAACTTTCTCCCCACTTTTCCCACTCGCGCTGCAAGCAGCCCTGTGCTTCCCCCCGCTTCCCTCCCGCTTCTCATGGTTTTTACTTATAAGAAGGGGACGGAAAAGAGTGTTTTCAGTCATCTTCCTAAGAAATCGGTATTGGGAGGTGTTTTAAAACATAGGAAAGCACTTGGAAATATGAGGAAGGAAGATCTTGTGAAATATTGTAATTAATGGTGGCTGCTGTATAAGTTAAATGATTGGGAAAAGTGTCCAGAGAATACAATCTTGACGTATAACGCCTTGTTGCAATTTATGTTGTTTTTAAGGCGAGAAGAGTAGGACAAAATAAATCTCTACAAGAGATCATTAAATCATTTCAGACAGTTTTACAGGCAGAATGGTTTGAACTTCAAAAGCTGAGAGAGAGTTAACTGATAACACACAGGTCAGAAAACTTGTTAAAGTCTGCAAGATGCTTTCCTTATTAACCTGTTTTACAGTACATATTATGTGCTCCTGTGTATTGCCTCTCTGAAAATAAAGCAGCTTGTCAGGAATGTGAGTTAATTGTTTTACTAGTTGTTTTTAAGTGCGCCGTAAAACTTTCTCCCTGCAAGCAGCCCTGTGCCTTCCTCCCTTCCTCCCTTCCTCTCCCTCCCTCTTCTCAAGGTTTTTACTTGCAAGATGTGGTCAGGAATAATTGTTTTCAGTTGTGTTCCTAAAAAATCAGTATTGGGAGGTGTTTTAAAACTTAGGAAAGCACTCGGAATTATAAGGAAGAAAGATCTTGTTAAATATTGAAATCAGTGTTGGCTGCTGTATAAGTTAAATGATTGGGAAAAGTGTCCGGAGAATAGAATCTTGTTGCGATTAATGTTGTTTTTGAGGCCAGAAGAGCAGGACAAAATAAATCTCTACAAGAGATCATTAAATCATTTCAGACAGTTTTACAGGCAGAATGGTTGGAACTTCAACAAGCTGAGAGAGAGTTAATTGATAACACACAGGTCAGAAAACTTGTTAAAGTCTGCAAGATGCTTTCCTTATTAACCTGTTTTCTTTGTGGGCATCTATTTAAGCATGTTGCAATTTTGGTAGGTCTGTGCTATATGGTACGATAAGTTCACAGTCTGTTAAATCATGAGAATTCCTTGACTCAAAATGTGCATTTTGTGCTAATACAGAAGATCATGAGTAATTTAGTTCTTTACTGCGTGAATGTGATGGTAAAATTTTGTGTGTAGTAGCTGTTATTTTTCTCTCCAGCATGCTACCTTTACTCCAGCATTCAGACTTGCGCAACTCTGTGACAGGCTGTGTCTCATCTCGGTGTGCTGGATTTGGCTTTTCCATATGCACACCATGTAAAGAATCCTGGTTTTGGAATAACAGCTGTAGTGCACCAGATGACACACTAAAAAAAAACCAAAACAAAACAAAAAGGCCTTGCCCAGTCCAGCTCGCTGCGGCGGGGGGAGGGCGGGTGCCGATGGGGCTCCAGCACGCACGGACCTTTTTTGTCAGGGAGACCCAGAGGTACCTCCACCGAGCTGAGCAGTAAGCGGCCCAAAGGTGCAATGCAAAAATTGAGATACTGTCTTAAATTAGTGTGACTGTGATCCATCTGCATATTTGATCTGGGTATTTGGTTTTCATATCTCAGCTCAGTATTTTAGTTTGCATATTCATATTTGGTACGAGAAGAATCTTGTTTGAGAAGATAATTACAAAATGGGAACCGGTTCCACTGCTAAAATTCCACCTTGCTCCTCCTTAGGATGCATCCTTACACATTAGAGTAATTGCTTATATTGTTAGAAAAGCATTTAAATTGTTAAAATGCTATGATAGATGTGCATT
The DNA here is from genome assembly GCF_963082525.1 of Nesoenas mayeri. Taxonomy (NCBI): domain Eukaryota; kingdom Metazoa; phylum Chordata; class Aves; order Columbiformes; family Columbidae; genus Nesoenas; species Nesoenas mayeri. The sequence continues at coordinate 15,086,368 of NC_137553.1, forward strand.
TAGAAGAGGTTGTATTTAAAAGTTGCTAGAATATTAACTGATTTAGATCTAGGAAAATAGAATAACGGATTTATGTTTATTATACTGGTTTATACTGGTTTTTTGACATCTCTAAATTGTAAAAGGTAAATGGAGCTGAGAAATGTAACTATTTCTGAGCTACTTGAAATTGCATATAAAGTGTATTATGGTTGGAATGAAATGAGAAAACAAAAGAGCAAACTATCCCAGGCCTGTGTGCAGCTCACTGTAACTGAGAAGTTTCCCAGAGCCTCCTACTTCGTACCAGCCATTATGCCAGCTGCGTGACCTTGGTTATATCTGAACTGCAACAAGAAGAGAAAAAAAAAAAAAAAAAAAAAAAAAAACCCTGGCTGCCCGCTTTTAAAGCAGTGAAAGGGAGGTTCTCTCTCCCTCCCACTGCAGTGATGTAATACTGAATGGAGCAGTCCGAGGGTGAATTTAAAGGCATCCTTAGAAGACCCATAGTTCTAATGAAACTGGAAAATTAAACCAAAACTTCATTGATAGACTTATTCTGTGGTAATTAGTTGTAGGAGACTTCTTAGTAAATTCACCATGCTAGTTTTTGAGGTCATGGGAGGGAACGAAAGAAAGGCCATTTTTTGAAACCAATGGAATGCCAAATTTGAAACAAAGTTTAAATACATGAATTCTTATAGTTGTTAGAAAGTCCTATATCTCTCTTAGGTTGAGATTTGTTAAGTGAATTGTAAGCTTAAATAACATTTTCTGAGAATTCTGTTCAGTTGCATGGCCTACAAGAAGCTGCTTGGATGGCGCAGATCTGCTTGCTGCAAGTGAGAAATCTCCAAGAAAATTTCAAATGCTGTATTTCCACTAGTATTAACAGCCAATGTTTCGATAAAGCAAATACTACACTGATAGATCTGAAACAGGACTTCCATCTGGTAAGGGAAAACAATATCCAATAAATATGACAGCCAAAATGGAGTTAGAAACTTTGAGGAATAAATTTATGACAACCTTACAGGCTGACTGCATTCCAATTGACTTGCAGATTTGTCTATTTATAGCTACAACATAGAAACAACCTGTGGCTATGGTGGGACAGTATGATGAGATTGCTAGCAAACTGATATACCGACTGTTATATACCAATTGTCACTCTAATCAAGAAAATGCAGGGAATGAATTTAAGTCTTAATAGGCCATGATCCTTTTGTCATATATGTACCATTTGTCAAATTTAATTCTGATTTTTTTTTTTTTTTTGTAATCTATGTCTCTATAAATTGCACTAGCTGGTTTTCTTAACAGCACAGCTTTTGGCATGCCTAAATGTAAATTGCTGCAGAACCTGCAAGTCTTTAACATCAGGTCATAGACCATACTTGTATTTGGTCTGATCCTACATACTTGCAAAGTTTTTGTTTATGGTTCTGGGAAGTCTCATAAAGCTGTAGTGGTTTGGTGTGAAGATAACAATTGGCGTCATTCTGTAAAAATTATTGAAGGTTCAACCCAATTAGCAGAACTTGGCACAGCTTAAAATTACTTAGAGCTTTCTAAGGAGGAACCTCTAAAGTTGATTTGTGATTTTGAGTACGTAGTCAAGATCCAACGCATGTATCTGGTTCTGAACTTCTTCTGTTTGTTTGTTTGTTTGTTTTTAAAAAAAAGGTGGGAAGTAGGGGAAACACCACAAAACCAATTGTCAAAAGCATTGTATGTGATAAAATACTTTGCAAGTGTGACCCAAAACCATGCTAAATCAGAAAGAACCTACATTAGTTACAGTCAAATCACTAGTCAATTAAAAAGGCCACATCAATTGATAACCTGGGGGAAAGGTTATGTTTGTGTCATTACAGGCCGAGGATTGAAGTAGATTCAACAATATTCAATGGATGCAGATGGACAGGAGGGAGATAAGTTGTGAGGACTGTTTCAGATGTAAACCATGGATCCCAATTCAGTGTTACAGATGCTCGCAGACCTGGTGGTCTAGAAGACTATTAGCAAGCAGATGGTGTACCTTCTGTGGAGAATGGCAATTTGAACAATCAGAAGGAGATGCAAAAGTGTGATATTATGATTAGATAGTCAATGCATAGATAAGGTGTAATTTAACTGTGTATTGGAAACAGTAACCTGCTCTAAGAGATGACGTGAACTTTGTAATAGCTGATGCTGTTGTGGTTTTTTGGTTTGTTTTTTGTTTGTTTGGTTGTTTTTGGGGGTTTTTGTTTTGTTTTGTTTTTTTCTGAAGACAGGTACATGCTTTTAAAACTAAGGGAAACCTTGCTGCACACACAGCCATAAAAAATTAGCCTTTTGTAAATTCATAAGGAATAGCATACCTGTAAGACTATTGGGTTACCCTCCTGTAAGCCTGAAAGGCAGAATTAGTACTTTTTACACACTAAGCAAAGTGTGTATATTTCCCGCTCTTGTGCCCACCCTCCCCCCAATCATTGGATGTAATATTCCTGTTAGACATACAAAGCCATGCAGTGCTCAGTGTAAAGATAAATAATTGGATACAGAAATACAAGTCAATACAAGGAATTCAAATTGACTTCCCTCACTCCTTATCCATGTGTGTGGAGGGGTCTTGATAGATAAAGATTTGTTGCTGAATTAGTCAGGCTCAAAGGAATCTCAGGGCCGCTTCGAGAAGCTGAGAACAGAATCTGCTGTGAGAAAGAGGGGCGTTCCTCAATCAGCGGGGTCCTGGCGTGGCGTGAATCATCGGACGTATCATCAGTGAGACTCCAGCGCATGGACAGCCCATGATACTCATTTAGCGAATCCATGCTTGGAGCATGGACGCGTGATTAGAATATAGTTGCATATATAAGGAGGCTTGTTTCTGTAATAAATGGCTTTAGCGTGATTCACATTGAATCGAATTGTTTGCTGAGTCCTTTATCGCTCCAACACATGTGAACAAAGTAGATGGTGATGTTGATATTCTATGGTCAGGTCTAAATGGCTTTGAGTGTTGTTTTGTTTATAGAGCACTTGGTGGCCTGTGATGTGAATTAAAGTACAAATTTTGGTCAGGATTAAGACTGGCTTTTTTATGACTGATACAGAGAGAGCATCAGTAGCCAGGTTGGGGTGTGTGAATAAAGAGGAGTTTTGTTGCCGCATTTCAAACTGTTCACCATCTGTGATAAGTCAGAATTTGTTCTTGGAATCAGCTGAGATACAGTGAGCTGAAGTTATCTTTGCAATTGCTTAGTCAAAGTTGAAAATAGGAAAGCATCATGATCAGTTCTCTCTGGGGTGCCATGTCGCCATAGGGCATGCTTTTCAAGGCCCAGGATGGTGTTCTGGGCAGTGGCATGGGGCACGGCATATGTTTCCAGCCATCCAGTGGTTGCCCCCACCATCGTAAGCACATAGCGCTTGCCGTGTCAGGTTTGTGGGACTGTAATATAGTCAACCTGCCAGGCCTCCTGTCCTGGTTTTGTTAAAAACAAGACCGGTTCTCTTTTAGTGATTTTTCTTTCAGCTAAGTTCTTCTAGGTGGCTGTACTTTTTTGAGTTTTAGCCTGCATATTTTTCCTAGGATGCTGTACTCGGTGCTGATAAGAAGACCAACGGAATGCTGAAGAAGCTCGTGTTTAGATTTATTACTATGGTAGCCAAGAAAGACTGATAAGTTTTCCCACTTTCCATTGTGAGAGGGGCGTGTTTGAGGAGGGGTGGATGGAACAGGTGACTAGAACTGACCAACTGAGGATCAACTGAAGTATTCCATCCCATAATCGTCATACCCCCTATATAAGAGGGTGATCACGAGGGTCACGCTCTCTTCGACCATGGCCGGCATCTAGAGAGGACCCTGTCTGTCTGCCTGTGATCTACAGGCCTCAGGCCCTGCATCCCTGCAACCAGGTTCCGGTTTGCAGTGAAGTCCTGCCCGTGACTTCCGGGGGCCTGTTGGAGCCACGCCAGCTCTGCACACCCAGCTCCGCCGCTGCTGGAGTGACGCCAACTCCACATCAAGCACCTGAGATTGGTTTTGTATATTTTGTGTATACATTCTTTATTTATTAGTAGCATAAGTAAAACCCCTTAAAACTCTCCAACTTGAAGTCTAAGTCTCTCTTCCTTTCCCCTTATCTTTCTTATCATCTTTCCGATCTAAGGGAAGGGGTGGCGGGAGATAAAGGGGATAACAGGGAGCGTCTGCCACTGTTTATTGCCGTCTTGCCTTAAACCTTGACACCTCCCCATATTTATACTTGAGCCATCACCCCCCATACCACATAGGCTTTAAGCGCTTGGTTTGCTAGATTGTAGCGCATGTTTCACAATTGTGAATCACAGAATCACAGAATGTTAGGGATTGGTAAGGACCTCGAAAGATCATCTAGTACAATCCCCCTGCTGGAGCAGGAACACCTAGATGAGGTTACACAGGAAGGCGTCCAGGCAGGTCTTGAATGCCTCCAGAGTAGGAGACTCCACAACCTCCCAGGGCAGCCTGTTCCAGTGTTCTGTCACCCTCACTGAGAAGTTTCTTCTCAAATTTAAGTGGAACCTTTTGTGTTCCAGTTTGAACCCATTACCTCTTGTCCTATCATTGGTTGTCACCGAGAAGAGCCTGGCTCCATCCTCGTGACACTCACCCTTTATATATCTGTAAACATTAACGAGGTCACCCCTCAGTCTCCAAGCTAAAGAGCCCCAGCTCCCTCAGCCTTTCCTCATAAGGGAGATGCTCCACTCCCTTCATCATCTTTGTTGCCCTGCGCTGAACTCTCTCTAGCAGTTCCCTGTCCTTCTTGAACTGAGGGGCCCAGAACTGGACACAATATTCCAGATGTGGTCTCACCAGGGCAGAGTAGAGGGGAAGGAGGACCTCTCTCGATCTACTAACCACCCCCCTTCTAATACACCCCAGGATGCCATTGGCCTTCCTGGCCACAAGGGCACAGTGCTGGTTCATGGTCATCCTGCTGTCCACCAGGACCCCCAGGTCCCTTTCCCCTACACTGCTCTCTAACAGGTCATTCCCCAACTTATACTGGAACCTGGGGTTGTTCCTACCCAGATGTAAGACTCTACACTTGCCCTTGTTATATTTCATTAAATTTTTCCCTGCCCAACTCTCCAGCCTGTCCAGGTCTTGCTGGATGGCAAGCACAGCCTTCCGGCGTATCAGCCACTCCTCCCAGCTTCGTGTCATCAGCAAACTTGCTGATAGTACACTCTATTCCCTCATCCAAATCACTGATGAGTATATTGAATAATACCGGCCCCAGTACTGACCCTTGAGGCACTCCGCTAGATACAGGCCTCCAACTAGACTCCGCCCCATTGACAACGACTCTCTGGCTTCTTCCCTTCAGCCAGTTCGCAGTCCACCTCACTACCCGATCATCCAGACCACACTCCCTCAGTTTAGCTGTGAGGATGCTGTGGGAGACTGTGTCAAATGCCTTACTCAAGTCAAGGTAGACCACATCCACTGCTCTGCCATCATCCATCCATCTTGTTTTGTCCTCATAAAAGTCAATGAGGTTGGTTCAAGCACGACTTTCCATTGGTGAAGCCATGTTGACTGCCCCTAATGACCCTCTTATCCTTGATATGCCTTGAGATGGCACCAAGGATAAGTCGTTCCATCAGTTTCCCAGGGATGGAGCTGAGGCTGACCAGTCTATAGTTACCCGGGTCCTCCTTCTTGCCCTTTTTGAAGACTGGAGTAACATTTGCTTTCCTCCAGTCCTCAGGCACCTCTCCCGTTTCCCAAGACTTGGCAAAGATGATGGAGAGCGGTCCAGCAATGACCTCAGCCAGCTCCCTCAACACCCGCGGTTGCATCCCATCTGGACCCATGGATTTATGGATGTCCAGATTGCCTAACTACTCCCTAACCCAGTCCTCATCCACCGAGGCAAACTCCTCCATTATCCTGCCTTCCTCTGGGGCCTCAGGGGTACAGGGCTCCTCAGGACAGCCTCCGGCAGAGTAGACAGAGACAATGAAGGCATTCAGTAACTCTGCCTTCTCTGTATCTTCTGTCACCAGGGCACCCACCTCGTTCATCAGTGGGCCTACATTGCCTCTGGTGTTAGTTTTATCTGCCACGTATTTGAAAAAGCTCTTCCTGTTGTCCTTGACCCCTCTGGCCAGGTTTAATTCCAAGGAGGCCTTAGCTTTCCTAGTTGCCTCCCTACACTCTCTGACAACAGCCTTATATTCTTCCCAAGTGGCCAGCCCCTCCTTCCACGATCTATAAACTCTCCTCGTCCACTTGATCTTATCCAGCAGTTCCCTGTTTAACCACGCAGGTCTCCCGGCTCCCTTCCTTGACTTCCTATGTGTCGGGATGCTCTGATCTTGAGCTTGGTAGAAGCAGTCCCTGAACACTAACCAAATATCTTGGGCCACTTTACCTTCAAGCAGCCTTGCCCATGGGATTTCCCTTAGCAATTGCCTGAAAAGGCCAAAGTTTGCCTTGCTGAAATCCAGGGTTGCAATTCTGCTTGCTATCCTGCTCCTACCACATGAGATCCTGAACTCCACCATCTCATGGTCGCTGCAACCAAGGCAGCCCTCAACCTTTACCACTTCAACCAGACCCTCCTTGTTAGTGAGGATGAGGTCCAGCAATGCACCTCTTCTAGTCGGCTCCTCCACCCTTTGCATCAGGAAGTTATCATCAAGGCACTGGAGGAACCTGTGCAATAGTGTCCGTGGTCAAGTCCACCCCTCGATCACGAGCCCACCTATATGTTGCATCTCTTCCCCGATGACCTGAGGCATCATGGGTCCACCGAGCTAGGAAAGTTTCACCTTTGTGTTGCCAGTCCAAGTCCACCTGAGACACCTTAATCTTAGCAGCTCGATCCGCCTGATGGTTGTGTTGATGTTCCTCGGTGGACCGACTTTTAGACACATGGGCGCCTATGTGGCGCACTTTTACAGGCAGGTTGTCTAATCGGGCGGCAATATCTCACCACAATTCAGCAGCTCTGATGGGTTTGCTTCCTCACTGCCAGTTGTTCCTCTTCCTTGGCAACAGCCAAGATATCAGTGAGTTCTTACGTTCTTTTGTACCAAATCCCAAACGCTGGAAAGCTACTGGAAGAAAACATTGACGCTATCCCAAACTAAATCTAAACCAAAAGACTGTGCTATCTACTAAGAAGAAAAGATTCTAACTGCATGAAAAATTACCTCGATTCAGCTAAACCAGCACAAGTATACACAAAACAGGGGCCAGGCAGGGTTTGAGGAAGGCTGGCTAAAAATTGTATTAATTTCTATTACAGTCATAGAAGCTTTTGCACATTAAATAGTTTGCCTTCATATAAGGAATGCCACGTTTTCTGTAGTGAAGTGCTAAGAATACTGATCTTATAGTTCATTCATGTATTTATCAGCTAAAGATTTGTATGTGTCAGCATCAAAAGTCTTTATAGCAAATTAGCGAAATTAAGCTGTACCTGCAAGATACTAAATTAAACTTATTGTAGTAGTATAGTATTGTTAGAGAGATGTTAATCAATAAAGGAAGATATGGTATAACATAAATACCCAATAAGCATAGCTTACACATAGATGTTTTAGGGAAACAAAAGCATCATGTTAAAGGGCTTAGTGAGGGAAGAAGCTGTATACCTAAAAAGAAAGTTCTAATATATTTTATCATATTGCTTCTCCTTAGCCAAAAAATGCATGAGCATGAAAAATTAACACTTAGAAAGAGTGGAATACTTATGTGAAATTAAATGTGAAGACAGTTCAAGTTTTATATTGCTGTTTTTTTATATTGCTGGCCTCCCCTGAAAATTTGCCGCTGGAGCTTTAAACATAGACTCCAGAGCAAACGATTATCAGGGAGGGAACACCTGAAAGTTTGCTTTTGCAAACGGGTACAGGCCTCCCCTGAAAGTTTGCCTTTGGAGCTCTAAATACAGACTCCGGAGTGAACGGTTATCGGGGAGAGAAGAATCCTGAAAGTTTGCACCGCGACGGATACAGGCCTCCCCTGAAAGTTTGCCTCTGGAGCTCCAAGACACAGACTCTGGAGCGAACGGTTATCAGGGAGGGAAGATGCCTGAAAGCTTGCTTCATGAATGGGTACAGGCTCCTGGAGAGAAGGTAAGCAGCATTTGGCTTGGCATATCTCCCCCATGCAGTAAATAATAGAGTAAACCCGCCACCAAACTCTTTTAAGTCACACTTCTCTTTAAATAATCTAAACATTGTTCTGCAGTAAGCAGAACCCTAAATTACTCCCCCGTGACAGAGACCTACTCTCAGGCAGTAGAAAGATGCCCAGGCTATGTCTATATTGCTAAATAAAAAACTGTCAAAGACTATCCTGCCCTGAAGTTAAGCCCAGACTGGCTGGTATCCAGGCTGTGTAGGATTAACCTCTCAAGAATATAATGGCTGCATCCATACTACATCGCACTTGAACCTGAGACTGCTCCAGGTTTCACATGGTGCCTTTGGCCAGTTTGGGTCAGCTGTCCTGGCTATGTCCCCTCCCAGCTTCTTGTGCACCTCCTTGCTGGCAGAGCGTGGGAAGCTGAAAAGTCCTTGACTTAGAATAAACATTGCTTTGCAACAACTAAAACTTCAGTGTGTTATCAACATTATTTTCATACTAAAGCCAAAACACAGCCCTATACCAGTTACTAGGAAGAAAATTAACTCTATCCCAGTCGAAACTAGGACACCGCGACAGTATGGTCATGGGTGGCAAGGCATGTGGGAAAATATGGGCAGGTGTCTAGAGAACTTCTTTTACCTCCAATGGTCTGGAACTTCACTCCTGAACAACTGCAGGATCCTGATGAAGTAATAGAATGTTTGGGAAAAAAACCCACAAACGCACGCCATGGCTATTGTAAAGAGGCACAACTTACTGCACTGTGCTGGGCCCTGGCCGGTATCTACCAAACACTGCTCAATATTATGCAGCACCGTCAAGGAGGAGAGAGGGTCTCTGGATCTGAAAACATGCCAACAGACACCATGGCTAAACCAAACACTATATCAGTCATCCCTATAACTAAAATGAAACTATGGAAGCAGAAGTCAACTTGTTTAGTAAGGGATGAAGAAGCTTCTCCTAAGAGGGAGCAGGAGAGAGAATCGGAAGAGGCAGCCTGTTCAGCAGCAGAGCAGTCACAAGAACAAGAGGAGGAAGGAACTGAAATAATAAATGAGACAGAAACCAGCCGATCCCTATCCTTAAGTGAGCTGCAAGATATGCAAAGAGATTTTAGCCCTCAACCAGGCAAGCAAATTCTCAGATGGTTACTCCGATGCTGGGATATTGGGGCCAGTAGTCAGGAATTAGAGAGTAAGGAAGCCCAGCAGCTGGGATCCCTTGCTAAGGATGAGGCCATTGACAAAGGGATTGGAAAAAGGACAGGAGTCTTTGGCGGTGACTCCTGTCAAGTGTGAAGGTCAGGTATCCTTTCAAGGAAGAACTTGCAAATTCCCAAAGAAAATGGACCATCACTGAGGGAGGTATGCAGTACCTGAGGGAATTAGCCGCACAGGAGGTGATCTAGAACAACCTGGATGGCGACTGCCGCGATTGAGAGACGGGACGCAGTTTGATGCAAACAAAATGTCCACTTTATTAGTGTACTTCACATACATTTATACTTTTCCTCAGCAACGTGCTTCGAGCTGATTGGTGTTTCTGTTACCGTGTTACAGATTGATTGGTCTACACTGTACACTAGACATTTACAGATTGGCTAATGCTAAGACATTTTCTTAAACATTTACTACCTTAACTCAAGCAATCTTCCCTGTGCAAGAACAACAGTTCCTCTTTTACAGGACAACCTTACTAACTTGTGAACCTTGTCTAAACATAGAGTCAGCACTCTCTATTCCTTCTAAGTAAGGTTCTTGCCTTTATCCTTCCCATGGCCTGTGACCAACAAGTTCCAGCACGTCTCCTTTTACCAATTGATAAGTGCTGGGAGTTTTGCTGAGGCCAGCCAAATCCCGGATGAAATCCGGTGCACACAGTCCATGTGGTGAAGGCTTGTACAAAATGCACCGACATCATACGCCAACACCCTGGTGATAATGAGCTGGACGGACATGAAGGCACCAAATATAGGTGGACTGGCCAGGCAGTTCTGAGAATACGAAGGTAATCTCACTTCCTCCCTGCAGGCCTGGGTCTCGGCTGTGGAGAAACTGACTCAAAAATTGTCTGAGCAATCCAAGAAGGATAGGTCTTCCTCACCCACATCAACCAAGATCTCAGCTATTAAGAGTCAGTCTTTTTCTGTTCAAGGGAGAGGATACCAGTGACGCACACCACATCCAACCCTGTGGTTCTTCCAGGGTGACCAGGGGAAGGACATGAGGAAGTGGGATGGTGAATCTACCTGGAGACTAGAAGCTCAGGTACAGGAACTGCAAGGAAAAACAACAGCCAAAAAGCATCTCATCTATCCAGGAAAACTACTGCTTCAGTGTCTGTTGGGCAGATAGTAGAAAGGCTGATGGTACTTTTGACCCTGATGAAGGGACTTCTGTTTTGCAGTTACAAAAATCAAGTAATGAAGACTCAGACCAGAAATAGAGGGGCCCTGCCTTTGGCCAGGTGGAGGAAAGGGACAACTTGGTTTACTGGACTATGTGGGTTCGATGGCCTGGCACATCAGCCCCGCAGGAGTATAAAGCTCTAGTGGACACCGGTGCACAGTCTACTCTAATACCATCAAATTACAAAGTGGCAGAATCCATCTGTATTTATGGAGTGATGGGAAGATCCCAAGAACTGTCTGTGTTGGAGGCTGAGGTAAGCCTAACTGGGAATGAGTGGCAAAAGCATCCTACTGTGACTGGTCTGGAGGCTCCATGTATCTTTGGCATAGACTACCACAGGAGAGGGTACTTCAAGAACCCAAAAGGGTATCAGTGGGCTTTTGGCATAGCTGGCTTGAGTACAAAGAAGATTAAAGCATTAACTTGCCTGGTCTCTCAGAGGATCCATCTGTGGCGGGGTTGCTGCGGGTTAAAGTACAGCAGGTGTCGTGCTCCCATGACACTGCACTAGCAACAATATTGCACCAATCAAGACTCCATGGTTCCCATCCATAAGCTGATCGGGTGACTGGAGAATCAAGGAGTGATCAGTAAAGCTCATTCACCCTTCAATAGTCCCATATGGTGTTGCAGTTTAACCCAAGCTAGCAATTCAAAACCACGATAGCTGCCCCATCTCAATCCCTGCCTAGATTTCAGCAGAGCCAGACTCAGGGATCTGTCTGGTCTGGGCTTTTCAAAGAAAAAAATTATAATCTTATAATTTTTATTGCATAGAGAGGTTTACTTATCATATAGTCTATGGTTAGGATGTTATTTTCATGAGTATGGAACCATGTAATCACAATGTGAAAGTTCAGTGTCAAAGAGGTAAAGTCAGCTTTCCTTCCAGTCTGGCATCACAGGTGCACTATGCTGGTTAAACATTAAATGTCTGTTTGAACTGCAAGACAAGACCTTTTTCTTTCTTTTGATTTTGCAGTCAGACTGATAGAGAATGAATTAAAATTTCTGACACTTTTCAGCAAAGCAGTAGTGGATAGTTGAAAGATTTATTTTTTTTCTGATATGCTGTTTATTAATATGATGTTTATCAGGTTTGTGTAAAGTCTGGTATTATGTAGGTTTTATATACAGAGAGCTCCAAGCAGTCTCTCTCTCTTATATAAAGGAAGATCAGTCATCCTTATGAATAAGTGTTAATGTTATCTTGAGGTAGCTATGAGTATAAATAAGCCAATCTCCTAGTAGTTGCAAGTAAAGTCTTAGAGATGCATAAAATGTGACATATCTGTGCATGTGAGCTTTGGATGTATCTATATAAAATATGGGGTTTTTTTCCATTTTATGCAGATTTGTTTCACTTTAGTTGTTATCCCCTGAATTTTGAATATATGCATATCTATATGCATACACTTTTATGCACAAATATGTTACAATATGTAATATACATCTTTGTACATATATGTCTGCCCAAATGGCTCAGGACCGTGTTGGTCAGGACTTTCTCCTGTGTGAAACTGCTGCAAGGCTTGTTCTAGAGTCACATTGACCTCTGTGTCTCTCTCTTAAATGTGGTGATCAAACGGAGTGGCTTTGTATAGTACCTGCTTTGTCCGTGTCTGTGCTCCTCAAACCAGCAGCACTGGTAGAAGACATCACATTTTGTTGTCCTTCAGGCGATGTTGGGCTTCCCTTGTCCAGACAACACCAGAGCTGCAGTGAGAAGGGAAGGCCTGTAGTTGCTTCTTAGCACCGGTTGCTCATGGCAGCAAATGGCCACTAAATCTTAGCTCTGCCTCTAGATTCTGGATTAGATGCTCCCATCCTTCCTGCTGCCCACCGTGGGTTCTGGAGGCAGCAGCCCCCTTCCTAGGCCCTGCCTGCACTGTTTTTGCATTTTTCTCTGCATTCCTGAATGACTTCTGAATTTCTTCTCTTACTCAAAACCCAACTCAAGATGCACCTCAGCTCTGAGGTCAGGAGGAAGCACCGCTGTTAGCGACCCTGGGGGGTGATGCTCTTTACTTACATTTTAAAGCAATCAGAAAACTCTCCCTTTCTTTCTCCCTGCTGTCAAACCATTGCTGTTTTGAATCTTCCGATGTGCTCCCATGCCAGACAAGGTCTGGGTCTTACTGTATGCTGGCAAGATTGGCCAGGGATCGTAGGGCATTACTGGCAGGACTATGAATTGTGGTATCCAAGTAGCTAGTCACTCCTCAGGGATCTGATTCACCTTGGACATTTCCCCATACCGTTTGTAAATGTGAGTCACTGATATCCCTAGAGGAGCTCAGGTTTTGTTCTCGCTGTGGCATGTGCCTCGCATGGCAAGGGCACATCTGAGGAATGGGTAGAAGAGAACCAAGTAGGGGATCACGAATAGTCCCTGGACATGGGGAAGAGGGTTACATATCATCACAACTAACCTTAATCACCAGTAAAAGGTGGAAGAGGCACTCCCGCCCTGAGGATCTGCTCAAGGAGTCATCGCAATAACCCTTTCACTATCTGGTTGGCTAAGTGTCACAGTCCACTCGGTGATGGTTCGTTTACCTTGATCTCAGAGCGCAAAATTAAGGCAACCAAAAGCCAAGGGGTTATGATTCAATCAAACAGTGTTACTTTATTAATTTGCCCGTAAAGCGGCACGCGATAGAGAGAGAGAGAGAGCAAGAAAAAGAAAAGGGAAAAGAAACGGGGAGAGTAAAAGTAAAGATAGGAAGTGAGGTTGCGTTTACCACCAGTAGAGCTTCAGAGGCGTCCCTCTGGTCTCCGGTCCCGTAGAGTCCTGCTGGTCCTCCGTTGTGGTTCGGGATGCTCTGGTGGGAAGATCTCCACAGTGTCCATTTGGGAGTCATCTCTTATGCTTCTTCACCCCCCCTCGCTCCCATTGTTTGAGGCCAGTCTCCGCCTTGATTTCGCAACCCAGGCTTGTACTGCGCAGGCTCGAAAGATTCACACTTTCTTTTGCCAACGCTTACGTGGCCTGCATTCATGAATCTTTCTCTGGTCCATTGGGTGACCTCAGGACCCTTGGCGAGCTTCTGGGCATGCTCCTTTTCGTTGGCCATTGTTTGGGGGAGCAGGTGGGGGACGGGTGTGACTGAGGCTGCAGGTGAGAACACATCTTCTGGACGGCAGCTGTTTTCCCTGGGTCGAAGAGACCCTCGTAACAATAACTTTCAGGAGGCGGGGGCTGGTTTGGCTGAAGCAGCAGGTGAAGTCCATACAGCAGCCATTGTAAGCAGCAGCCCCCCCGTATCGGAGAAACCAGTGCAACACGATGCTTCTCCTCGGGCCTCTCTCCAAGTCATTGTCCATGCGTTCTTTCTGTCAGGGCCTCAGTTCTCTCAGATCTTGATCAGGTCTTGGTGTTGCAACAGTTGCTTTACCAATGTAAGATTCATCCTGATAGGTGTAGGCAGTAATTCTTGAATCAGTGTGTAATTAGATTGTATAAGCTGATGAGATATAACTGGTGCGAGATAAGAAAATTCACATCCATTAATTTTAACAAAATTACAAACACAAAAATTTGAATGATTTTTAACATTTACCATGACTGTATCTACTAATATAGAGTTGCAAGCGGTCCTCAAGCACACACAACCTTTGCCAATATACACTAGTACCGTTTCTCGATTATCAGGACGAACCTCAAAGTGGCAAACATTCTGCTCAGTGTCCAGACAAATGTCTTGAGCACTGATTGTATTACTTTCACAGATGAATCCTTGCTGTTCTCGCACAATGCAAGATTCTAAATTAGCAGTTTGCCATTTTTCATCTACTTTTTGGACCCATACTCTATGCTCAAAAGGATAGAGTATAGTTCCGTTGTGGTTCAACCCTAATGCAATGATTGGGTAAATTATGTATATTGTAGCATTATGTATGGTTAACACAAAGGTCATGGCTGTGTTCATGATGGGGTTATAGGTAAAGTTTACCAAAGTCCACCAGGATTGGAGTTCTCTCTCAAATTCAGTGGCGCTGTCCCAAACAATTTTCCGAATTTTGGTAGGGAAAGTGCCTTCTTCACCTTCTCTTACGATCGAGGCAGCCACTGATTGCATCCACAGTTGTGCCTGAATACAACTGAGAGCCAATGAAAGGTTATTTTGGACTACACCAAGTGCATCAATTATCAGTTCGTGGTCTTTTACATTTACCTTTTCCCATTTTGGTAATACTTGGGATAACAGCCACTGGTTAGTTCCCAAAGCCAATAGGGAAGACCGCAAGGGCATTTGCAATTTTGCTAAAACACTAGTTGTAGCAGCCAATTTATTCATTAATATCTCTGAATCAATACCATTTAGAACTCCCAATCCTGTCCCCAACACACCAGTTAGGTCTCTTGGTGTTCTATTAGGAATTCATTTCCTCAGCCAGGTTGTCCATCCTTCGAAGGAGGTCCTTAAGAAAGGAGAGCAGGCTGGCTGAATCTCAGAAACGTTATTCTGCATTAACAACTCAACACGCTTGAGAGACCATTCTGGATTGAACAACATTTGTTGTTGGCCTATATTTTTGATCACATATGGTCCAATTTCAAAAATTTCCGGACTGGGTACATCTAGGTGCAATCGGGTGGTAGGTGTCACGACCTCTATCCTGAGTTCCCCCCAATGTTTGGTATTATTTTTACCACACATTACTTTATGAGCATATTGTATTGCAGTCAAATTTAGCCAACAATTTTGACTTTGTCTTTTGCATGATATAGTAGAGCCGTGTAGTCCAATTCCATAGCTGTTTACTGGTTCGGTGAGGGACTCAGTAATCAGTCTGCATTGCATGGAGAGGTCATCACCCTGGACCACCATAAAAGAGGGTGAAGTTTTATTTTTGTCATTTAGTGTGAAAACACTGTCTTTGTTGTGATAGGCTACTATTGCTACAAGTGTCACTAGGGGTTCCGAGACAGCATTTATTTTAAATTTGTAGTTCAGGCCTAGTAGTTCTGACCAGTTAGCATGATTGTTTCGCCAATTACACACCACCCAGATGGTCCTTGTTAAAGTGAAGTTGTGTGTCACGGAGAGCACCCCGAGGTTAATTTAAGGGACAACAGGGTCCAAAACAACTTTTATTAAACCGGTGAGAAACAAGGTTTTAGCACTCCAAAAGTGACTTAAATAAAGGTTCAGATATCAGTTGAGGAAAATTATTTAGGGGCAGCAACCAATACAACAGGTGGTCCACAGAGTGCATGCACGTGGCTTCAGTCAAAACAATGCCGGAGTCGCCCCTGAGTCCCGGAGAAGTACACACTTGCCTAAACACGGTGCGGGATTATTTTTAAAGAGATACACGTACTCGTAGTGAATACGGGAAGTGTACGCTCGCGATTCCGCGAGGGTAAATTTATAATACACTCGCAATCCTGCGAGAGTTAATGTACTTACACGTGCAAATGCGCACAGAATATTACACGTGCTTACGTGGAAGCACGGGAGGAAAATACACTCGCGATTGTGCGAGGAAATAATTTAAAGTACGCGTGCAAATGTGCACGGAAAGTTACACGTGCATATGTGCACGGAAAGTATAAATATACTTGCAATCCTGCGAGAAGTTTTACTCACAGCCGTGGCGGCGAGGCAAGCGGAGACTCCGTCCCAGGGAGCGGGGGGGGCCGTGGCTCCTGGCGGCAGTGGCTAAGCTCGTGCTCCGAGAGACCCGCGACAAAATGGGCGGAGTCTCGACGAGAGTCCCGTTTTTGTTATCTGATCAGACCTGACTGTAGGCATTGTAGAAGCTCCTCTGCACCCCCCACACTGGCTGTGGGTGCCCCCGAAGCCTCCCAAAAACATCCCCCACCCTGGGCGTGGGCGCCCAGCAGCTCACTGCTGCTTCGGCACTCCCTTCTAATGGCCCTGGCCAGGGTGCTCTGGGGCCAAACAAAAGAAGCTGTTAGCCTCAAGTAGCCGGGAGAGAGGGAGATGTGCCCACTCCTCCATACTGAAGGAGGGAGGGGGAGAGAGGGGGCAGAGAGGGGGAGAGAGGGGGGGGTTGCATTCTGCCACATTGTGCCAACAATCAGTTTCTTCATCCTTGCAGGATTTAGTAATCTCCACGTTGTAGGTACTTGGGTCCGAGGTGGTATTGTTGTAATCGCCGAGATTCTTTTGGCGACAACACAAAATGAGAGAAATTTTTTTTATCACATTTCTACTCCGCAGTAGGACAGAGTTTCGCTGAGATGTTAGGGTGAATTTGGGTTGTCGAATTTAGATCTAAAAGGTTTCCAGTAACTGTAATTGAAGAGACTTTCTCATGGTTAGATCCTTCTACCTTTCTGCATCCTACTTTAATTTTATCTCCAATTGTACCATTCAGGACTCTAATCCAATCCTTCCTATCCCACTTCCATTCATTTAGGCGATACACTTTGTCATCATGCATTACTACAGTAGCTAAACTTGGAAAGCAGTCTTTGGGATATGGTCCTAGAGAAGTAGTGTATCTAACAGTAGCTTCAGACCAAGGCCATTTAGCATATTTTTGGTTATGAGTAGGTGAGAGGATGCAGAAAAGTATTAGTAACCCAATTATACTTTTGGTCATCTTGACAAACTAGGCCTTCAGATTCGATTCTTGGATGATTCGCATTATTCTCTGTGTCCCTCGGAGTTCTCCTGCAAAAAGGAAAACAAACAGGGCTCGCCTCTTCGAGGCAAAAATAATTAAAATGACGGAATTATCCAGCGGGTATTTATCCGATGTTCCTTGCCCAGGGCATCGGAAGCTACCCGTGAATTTGCATTTAAAGGGGTTTTCAATACCAGCGGTACACTTCCCACAGTGGGGAGTTCCACCAGGACTGGCTGTCCTGGGTAATGGGCTGGACCCTTGGAATCATTTGGTCCCTTTAGAGAGGGAATCAAGGAAGGGGCTTTTGGACAGAAAGCAGTGATTTTGGGGCATCCATTTACCCCCCACCTGTCATTTACCCCTGTGACAGCTTGCCACAAAAAGCCATTTTAGGAGGCCGTTTGTTCTTTCTACAATTCCATTAGCCTGTGGGTAATATGGGGTGTGAAAAATCCATGTAATCCCTTCGCTTTGTGCCCAATCTTGTACGATTTTAGCAGTGAAATGGGAACCGTTGTCAGGCTGTATTTCTTGTGGCTTTGGAAAAGTTCCAAACCATTCTCGCAGTGCTTTCACAGTATTTTCACCTGTAGCTTTTTTAAAAGCTTCTGCTTGGACTAATCCTGACGTAATTTCCACTCCCGCCAGTGCGAAATGCTTGCCCCCTGATTTCTTAAAGGGGCCAATGTAATCCACCTGCCAGGCATCCCACAGACCTTTACCTTCCCTTAAATGCAGAGGGTTATCTTCTAAAGGGTGCCTTTCTAGACATCTCCAACATTGTTCGCAAGCTGATATGCAGGTTTTACACATTTCTCTGGTGACAGGCCAGCCTCGGGCCAGAGCTTCACGATACAAGTCTTCAGCTCCGGTGTGTTTGTGCTTTACGTGTAACCATTCTAACAAGCGTTCCCAATCTTCTGAAATTTGATCCTTTTGTACAGGGGCCAATCTTGCTAATTCATCAGCTCGGTTATTCCATTCTCCTGCGGATCCCCCATCTACCTGATGAGAAGCCACCCAGCCCACAGCAAAGTTTCCTTTTCTAGCAATACTTAAGATTTCTTGCCACTTTTCTTTTTGCCACACTGGAATCCTATTAACTTCCCATCCGTTCTGTTCCCAGAAAGGAAGCCACTCGGTACAGGCCTTAAACACAGCATAAGAGTCAGTACAAACGTGTACAGGGGTAGCAGTTTGTGCTTCATGTTGGAAAACACTCCATACTGCAAT
The DNA here is from genome assembly GCF_963082525.1 of Nesoenas mayeri. Taxonomy (NCBI): domain Eukaryota; kingdom Metazoa; phylum Chordata; class Aves; order Columbiformes; family Columbidae; genus Nesoenas; species Nesoenas mayeri. The sequence continues at coordinate 15,104,749 of NC_137553.1, forward strand.
TCATTCACCTACTTGTGCACTACCCTCTCCCTCTGTTATAATCTGTTCTTCGGAAGAGGTATGGAGTGCGGCTGCCCTGTATTTCCACACTTTTCCTTCTCTTTTAGCAGAAGCGTCAGTAAACCAGGCACTAGCTGACCGACCATGCGAAAAGGGAGGTGCGACTTGAATCACTGAGGCAGGTTTGTCTTGGTCATTGTCCAAGCTCTCAATTTCTTGTATAGCTAGATTTTTTAAAGCTCCTTCAGATACCGAGAAAATGTTACAATAATGTTCAATCTGAGCATACCACTTTCGTACTGAGGCCTTTTGGGCTACCCCATCAGGAGGAGGGGTCTCAGAAGTGACTGTTTTTATGACTTTAAATGGGCCTCTTAATACGATTGGCTGCTGTCGTGCAATCTTCTCTACTTCTACTAGAGCCAGACTCACAACAAACAAACCTTTCTCCCGAGCAGTGTATCTCTTTTCGGCATCCCTAAAACCCCAGGAGAAAAATCCCACAGGTCGGGTTGGACCCTCAGGGCCTCTCTGCCATATGTGAACAGACAAGCCTGATAAAGCAAACCCCCATTCCACCTGAAAAGGGTCTGTAGGGTGAATAGGACCAAGGGCTTGGTGAGCTTTCGCTTCAAAAAGTAGTAATCGCATAGCTTCTTCCTGAGAAGCTGTCCATTCCCATTTTACCCCTTTTCTTAACAAATCGTAAAGAGGTCTAGCAATGATAGAAAAGTCTGGGATGTGTTTCCTCCAAAAAACCAACAACCCTAAAGCATGCTGCAAATCCTTTTTTGATTCAGGCATTTTGATCTGATCTAAGGAAGCAAGAGTCTCCGGCGGGATGCAGGTCATCCTTTCCTTCCACCAGATTGCCAGGAATTTTACTTCTTGTGAGGGCTTTTGGACCTTTTTTGGGGGGAATTTGCAAACCCAGATTTTCTAAATATGTAATTATATCCTGTTGTGTTGCCCCTACTTCTGTTATTTCATTTCCACCCACAAGAATATCATCAATGTACTGATAAACAGCTATGCCTTCGGGTTTGGGTATTTTTTCTAGCCCTTGGGCTAAAGCGTGATGAGCTAATGTGGGAGAATGTTTGTACCCTTGGGAAAGTCGGGTGAAAGTGTATTGTTGCCCTTCCCAGGTGAAAGCAAAGCGATCTCTGTCTTCTGGCTGCAATGGTATCATAAAAAACATGTCCTTGACATCTATTGTTGCCATGATTGGATGAGCCTTTTCCTGTATCATGGTTATTAGTTCAGCCAGATTGGGGACTGCGGCGGTTAGAGGATCAGCGTTGACATTTAGCCGCCGAAAATCTATTGTAAGTCGCCACGTCCCGTTGGGCTTTCTAACTGGCCACACTGGAGAGTTAAAAGGAGAGCGCGTGTTAATTATGACTCCTTGTTCTCTCATTTCTTGTATAACCGGTTTGATGCCTTTGGCACCAAGGGGCAACGGGTATTGTTTTACATTTGTAACATGACTATGTGGGAGTGCCGGTGCAACTTGCAATAGCCTTAGATGTGACAATGGCGGCATTCCAAAAGTCCACAATAATCCTTCTGAATCTTCCCACTGTCTGCCTTTGAGAGTATCTATACCTAGCAAACTGTTAGGAATGTCTCCAATCACCATCTTAATAGTGACTGTGCTCTCATTTCCTGGCAACGACAATTTTACCCAAGCAACTTTCATAACTTCTGTTGACCCTAAAGCATTAAGGACACAAAAACGTTGCTTTGAGGGGAAAAACTCCACACCTCTCAGCATCTACTTCGCTTAGAGCAGAAATTTGTGCACCGGTGTCGATTAAAAAAGTTAGAGGTGCACGCTTAGGGCCCACTATAGCTGTGATTAACAAATCTCCCCCTTTGGTATGTGTGAGCTGTCAGATATAAATCCACCCCCCATTCCCCTGCCCACTACTAAGGAATGGAGGTTCTAGTTTTCCTGATTCTGGGAGAGACTTTCATCCCCAACGGAGGAAGGAGCTGAAGGTATAACAGGTAGGATTTCTTTTACATTCTGTGAAGGTTCTTTTGGATTTTGCCACCTTGATACTAGTTTACTAAGTTTATCAAGGGGTAAGCCTTCCATTATATCTCTGGGAACTTCCTTTTTAATTCCCAAAACTCACCATTGTTGTCGGGCCTTAGGCTGTTCTCCCTTTGCTGTTTTAATGCATGGCTGTTCTTTTCTTGGGATACCGGTAACAGCAGCAATGTTAGCAGAGAGGGGCAGCTTTTTGATTTCAATATGACGGATTCCTCTCGACCTCTCTTCTAGGATTTTTCCTGGGCCATATTTCCTATTGTAATCTATCAATTCTTGTGCTACTTCCCCCCACGTCCACACCTTTTGAGTATTTGGTTGATTGGGGGAAGTCAGGGGAGGGGTGAAAGGGGAATCCATGCTAGTATTAGTTCCTTCCCTCTGGCTCCCACTTCTGTTACCCTGGCTTCTAACTACTTTTTCCAATCTTTCTACTGGGCTCATTAGTGTGATTGTCCTTTGATGGTTAATTCCAGTAGATTTTAGTGACTCTGGAAGTCCCCTTATTAAGGGAGTCATCATGTCTGGATTTACTGGCAACATCATTGGAGATTGACATTCAGGAATTAATTTCCTTTCATGTATCATTTTCAAACAGGCTGCTTTGTGTACACTCTCTAACAATTGTTCTGGTGTGCCAATAATTGCTAAGGGCTCTCCCCTGTCTAAGGGGTTTAGCCCTCCAGCCCAGTAAGCAGCTCGCTGGGTTAGAGACCGTGGGGCACGTCTGTCACCAGTTGTTAAGAAGACCCCATGCCCCCAGTACCCATTTGCCTCTTGTTCACTTAACTGAATTTGATCTCCCCCGGTTAGGGATACATGCCACACATATTCAATTTCAGATTCTTTAGGACTATGTGGGAGTGCCAGTGCAACTTGCAATAGCCTTAGATGTGACAATGGCGGCATTCCAAAAGTCCACAATAATCCTTCTGACTGTGCGACCGTACTCTAAGTTTGGCCAGCTCCATGGCAGCGTGTTTGCTTAGTTGCAATGTGAGAGTCAGTATCCTCATTTGCATAAAAGTATTCTGTTTTAACTAAGGGTCTCACATGTGGGAATTCATCATAACGTTTTCCCGTGTCCTCCAATTCTTTCCGAGGGTAGATTTGATTTATGTGTCGGATATTTTTCTCCTCTAACTCCCGCTCCCTCAGCACCCCCGTGTTCTCCTTTAGAGTAGCTTTCAATGAGCGGTTTTCTTCCCTCTCCTTTTCTAGTTGTTGAAAACAGTTTTCTAATTGTTGTTCTATATTGGAGGCTGTTTTTTGCAAGACTTGCACCAGATTTTCAAGGGATTCTATTACTTTACTTTCATTACTGCGCCGCATAAAGCGATCTTCTATTGCTGCTACTAGGCTGGCTCCTAGAACAGCGCAGACTACCATCTTATCTCTATTTCATCTAAACTTAGACTTAGTCTGCAAAGAAATCACTTGGTCCACTACACTCTGTAAATTAGCCCAATTACCACGAGCCCAGTCTTCTCTGGGTATGGAGGGTCGAGCTCCATACTTTGCTAAAAGCGTGTAGAACAAGTCCCAATCTTTCGTTAACCAAAAATCCTGATTGTCAGCTTTTCCGGTCATTCTTACTACGAAGGGGCGGTACACACTCTAGGAAGGCACAACTTAGTTACGAAAACCACAGCAACAACTGCGTCACCCTTCTCTTTCCTGAGTGGTTGAAGAGGCCTAGAAATCTGCTACGGGAGGACCAAACTTAGCTACACAAACACACAAGATTGCCCCTTCACTCTCCCTAGCAGACAATTCTCATCAACATGAGAGCAACACCCCTTTTGCACATTGAGATCTTTTGTGTTAGATTCCAGGAGACAGAACCCTCAACTCGAGTTTGGGGTGCTCTATCCCAAGGCGTGTATGGTGTGCGGGAAATCTGAATCACCTCCCTTGCGTTCTAGACACTTCTCACTGATAAATCAGTGTAAGGCTAGGTGCGGCTGAAGCAAAACATGCTTCCCCTGGTGCAGACCACACACTATCTACACCCCTCTGTTTCCCAGAATCCCATCCTCGTTGCCAATTAAAAGTCACGGTCCACTCGGTGATGGACTCGTGATGGTTCGTTTACCTTGATCTCAGAGCGCAAAATTAAGGCAACCAAAAGCCAAGGGGTTATGATTCAATCAAACAGTGTTACTTTATTAATTTGCCCGTAAAGCGGCACGCGATAGAGAGAGAGAGAGAGCAAGAAAAAGAAAAGGGAAAAGAAACGGGGAGAGTAAAAGTAAAGATAGGAAGTGAGGTTGCGTTTACCACCAGTAGAGCTTCAGAGGCGTCCCTCTGGTCTCCGGTCCCGTAGAGTCCTGCTGGTCCTCCGTTGTGGTTCGGGATGCTCTGGTGGGAAGATCTCCACAGTGTCCATTTGGGAGTCATCTCTTATGCTTCTTCACCCCCCCTCGCTCCCATTGTTTGAGGCCAGTCTCCGCCTTGATTTCGCAACCCAGGCTTGTACTGCGCAGGCTCGAAAGATTCACGCTTTCTTTTGCCAACGCTTACATGGCCTGCATTCATGAATCTTTCTCTGGTCCATTGGGTGACCTCAGGACCCTTGGCGAGCTTCTGGGCATGCTCCTTTTCGTTGGCCATTGTTTGGGGGAGCAGGTGGGGGACGGGTGTGACTGAGGCTGCAGGTGAGAACACATCTTCTGGATGGCGGCTATTGTCCCTGGGTCGAAGAGACCCTCGTAACAATAACTTTCAGGAGGTGGGGGCTGGTTTGGCTGAAGCAGCAGGTGAAGTCCATACAGCAGCCATTGTAAGCAGCAGCCCCCCCGTATCGGAGAAACCAGTGCAACACGATGCTTCTCCTCGGGCCTCTCTCCAAGTCATTGTCCATGCGTTCTTTCTGTCAGGGCCTCAGTTCTCTCAGTTCCTGATGGCGATGTTCAGGCAAATACTGCTCCATCTTCGGACCGACTCTTACACCTAGGTGGGTGAGATTTCATGAAATCAGGCTGAATTAGCAGTTTCATCCTCTCAGAAGCATCAGTTTTTGCTTCACTGAGCTCATACACGCCAAGTGTAGGACTTGAGACATATGCTGTTAGTCAAATCTTTAAACTAGACATGATGGGGGAGGGGGATGATATCAGGCTCGCCCGTGACATACTATGGGATGAGACACCAAGCATAGAGTGGCAGGGCGAAGAGGGGTTTTAACTGATGAGCTCGAGGGTGTGGGGTCCAAAGTGGCAATGTTCACACCATCACATCCAACTGGGGAATAAGCCAGGCCAACCAGAGCAGCGACAAATATTCCTTAGCTGCCTCCCAAGATGAGAACCAGAAGACCAAGCACCTCAAGGGTACATATGGCTGCATCTTTCAAGCAATATCACAAAGTCTCCAAAAAAACTTGCTTCTTTGTCCATGTCAACTATGTCACCATTATTGATGGAGATGAAAATCCTGTCCTCTCTTTTCAGCTGAAACACGCCACCTTGGTAGATGGAGTAAAGTTCATATTCTGCCTTTTTAGACTAGCAGCTTGTTCTTGCACTCTTCATGATGAAAATGGGCTCTGGGTAATTAGTCAGTTTGTAAACATATTGGACGAGCTGTTTGGGGTTCCTGACTTGTGCTAACAAATCTGAATCCTCGTGCTCGTTTTCACGGAAATGAAAATAAATTTGTGAGTAGATGTAATAAAAGCCTGTCTGGGGTATCACTAGCTCGCCATTTCTCTGTTTCACATTGTAAAGGAAAGAGTGGCCTTTTCTTGACAGTTCCCAGTTTTGTGGTGTTTTGTTTTTGTTTTTTTTTTTTTTCTTTCTTCATTCCCTCTCCTGGGTGAGGAATCTATGTGTGGGGACAGGGAATTCTTCCTGTTGCTGTCGCCCGTTAGATGTGCCACAATCCTGTTGATGGGACCACGTGGCTGCTGCCCATTGGTCTGTGACAGCGTCAGCGCTCTGTCAGCGTTGACTGCAGATATGTTTTCCTCGTAGCTTTTCGACATCCTTTAAATTACCTTTCCCAGGTGCCACTTTACTTGCCAGCAGGGGTCAGCCACTCTGTCTTCACTTTCAATTAGATCCAAGTTTTGGATGAAATTTCCCATTTCCTCCCTAGTGAGACAAGCAATGCTGCTCTTGGAGTATGTGTCCCGGAGCTGTTTGAGCTCGTTGGTGAGGTAGAGGAAGGTGATGGCCACGCAGACGGACTGCAGGAACACGGTGGCAACCAGCATGGCCCCGCAGGTCTGCCCAGGGCTGGGACCGGCCGCGGGCAGCATCCTGGTCCCCACGCAGCGCTGCACTGTTCCCTCTGGCGGCGGAGCAGGCCGGGCTGGGGTTCACCTGCTGCTGTCCCACTGTTAGCAAACGAAACACGTAATTGTATAAATTCTGATTACCCTTTACATACACATTTGGATTTGGATCAGGTGCTTCATATGGTTTGCCATACAAAATTTCGTATGGGCTTACTAACATTCCGCTCCTAAGTTTAATCCTAATACGCAACGGCTTCAGTGTTATTGAATTTTTGGTTCCTGACAAATCTTGCTAAGTTGCCTTTTTAGGTTTTATTTTTTTTTTTTTCTTCCTTTCTCTCCACCTGTCCACTAGACTGGGGTCTCCATGCATGGGGTATGTAATTGCCATTTAATTCCCAAACTGTGTTACCACTTGAGCAACAAAGTGTTGTCCCCTATCAGATCATTTCCCTTAGTAACCATTTTACAGTTTCTTGTGCCTGGTTGGTGCAACAAGGGAAGGCTTCCGGCCATCCTGAAAAGGTATCTACCCCAACTAATAGATATCTGAATCCTCGAGTTCTGGGGAGTTCCACCTAATCTATTTGCCAATAATCTCCTGGCTGTACTCCTGTCTTAATTTTCCCCATATCTATCTTTCTTTTTACTAAAGGATTATTTTTCAATCCAATTTCACACTTAGCTGTGATAGACTTTGCCATTGTTAACATCTGGACTGAGATAATCCATTTTCTCAGATATGTTTCCAATGCGTCTGCACCCCAATGACACTTCTGGTGTTCCGCCTGAAGTAGTCCTCTCATAGTCGTAATTGGCACCACAACTTGTTCATCGGACGGTTACATACCACCCAGAATTATCCTTGCTGGCTTTTACTTAATTTGCCAATCTCTCGTCTTCTGTAGACTATTTAGGTGCCTCTGAAGGTAATAAATCAATTGCTCTTACCTTCTGGGAGACAAGACCCACCATTGTCCAAACTTCTTGTGCCACTGATCGAGCTGTCTGATCGGCAAGTTGATTTCTTTCAATAATTTTCGATGTTCCACTCTGATGAGCTTTACAGTGCATAATGGCAACTCGCAATGGCTTTTGAACGGCATTAATCAAGTTTAATATTTCCTTCTGGTATTTGATGTTTGTTCCCTGAGAGGAAAGTAGTCCACACTCTTTCCAGAGGGCTCCATGCACATGAACAACACTGAACACATATTTTGAGTCAGTCCAAATATTGACCCTTTTGTCCTCGCTGAGCTCTAATGCCCTAGTTAGTGCAATCAACTCAGTTTTCTGTGCTGATGTGTTTGGTGGTAGGGATTTGGCTTTGATTACTGTTTTGACAGTAGTAATCACATATCCTGCGTACTGCACTCCGCTTTCCACAAAACTACTGCCATCAGTAAAAAGATCCCAATCCATCTCTTCCAATGGAGTATCCTTCAAATCGGGACGACTTGCATGGGTGTATTCGATGACCTCCACACACAATCATGTTCCAAATCCTCTTCTTCAGTTTCTGCATTTAAAAACACAGCTGGATTCATTAGGTTAGTTGTTTTAAAATAACATCATCTTGTTCTGTCAGGATCGCTTGATATTTCATCATTCTGATTGGAGAAAGCCAATGGCCCCTCTTTTGTTCCAATACCCTAATCACCATGTGGGGTACAAATACTTCAATCTTTTTCCCCATGGTCAATTTTCGAACTTCCTGGATTAATATCACAGTAGCAGCCACCGCCCGCAAGCACGCCGGCCATCCAGCACTTACCGGATCAAGTTATTTAGAGAAATAACCTACGGGCCTTTTCCAGGATCCCAGCCGTTGGGTCAATACCCCTAAGGCAAGTCTCTGTCGTTCATGTACGAATAACTGAAAGTCTTTACTTAAGTCAGGTAGGCCCAAAGCAGGTGCTTTTATTAAAGCTTGTTTCAATTTTTGGAAAGCTTCTTGTTGCGGCTTTCCCCACACTAAGGTCTTATTCTTCTGCGTCTCATATAAAGGTTTGGCAATAAGTCCATAGTCCATGATCCAGAGCCTGCACCATCCTGTCATTCCTAGAAAAGATCTTAATTCATGTAAGTTTCGTGGTTCTGAGATAGCACAGATAGCATGCACACGGTTTATATCTAGTCTTCGCTGCCCTTGAGAAAGCTCACATCCTAGATAGATCACAGTCATGGATGCTATCTGAGCTTTATTTTTCGACACTTTATATCCATTCATTCCTAATTGATTCAATATTTCAGTTGTTACCTGGATGCAGAGTTCTTGGGTCTCAGCAGCAATCAGAATATCATCCACATATTGCAGCAACAAATACCATTGTCGGGGAATTCCGATATGGCCTCTTGTAGTCTACTCCTCGAGCTCTTTGGCTAGTTGATTCCCAAAGATAGTCGGACTATTCTTAAATCCTTGTGGAAGGCGCGTCCAGGTTAATTGGGTCTTTCTTCCATTGTGTGGATTTTCCCACTCAAAAGCAAATAACTTTTAACTTTCCTGGTCAAGGGGTATGCAGAAGGCGGCATCTTTTAAATCAAGTACTGTAAATCATTTACATTTCTCTTTCACAGATGTTAACAAGGTATATGGATTTGCAACTACCAGATGTATATCCTTAGTGATCTGGTTTATTGCTCGTAAGTCCTGGACTAATCAATAGCTACCATCAGGTTTCTTTACTGGAAAATTGGAGTATTATATTCTGATTCACATTCTTCTAGAATACCATATTTCAAAAATTTCTCAATCAAAGATGCTATTCCTAATTTAGCTTCTCATTTCAATGGGTACTGCTTCAACTGTACTGGTTTTGCACCTTCCTTCAGCTTCACTTTCACAGGTTTAGCTGTTTTTGACCTCCTGGGTATGTCAGTTTCCCATATTGTGGGAATCACTGCATCTTCTACTGCCTGTGGTATTTTACAATTGGATTTTCTTTTAATAATAAAATTTGTCCTACCTTTGACTCTGAAATTTTCATTACCAAATCTCCATCTTCAAATGTTATTATGGCATCTAATTTAGTCAGCAAATCTCATCCTAAAAGAAAGACTGGACAATCTGGGACATATAAGAACTCGTGGGTTAGTTCCTTTTCTCCAAAGCACAAATCCAAAGGTTGTAAGAATGGCCGTACCTCCTCCTTCCCTGTGGCACCAACAATTGTAGATTTATGGCCTACGTAGCTTTATGACCTACCGCTCCCTCTAAGGAATTCAGTACAGAGTAAGTAGCCCCTGTGTCTACTAAAAATTTAACATCCCGGTTTTGGCAGCTTCTTTCAATCTTTCTAAAAAGGCCGAGGGAGACTCATTCTTTTCCTGCCTCACATTATACAGTTTTGACCAATTCATTTGCTTCGGCATAGCAATTTGAATGCCAATCAATAACCAATCCTGATACCTCCGGAGACGGCATAACGCGCCTCCTGTATTATAATTCCATCGAGGATCTTCTTTTGGAAAGTTCTCATCAACGTTACCCTCTACTTTCCCATTCCGAATATCTTCTCTCACTTTATCTCTCGCAACCTGTATAACCATATCTTTTTCTTTAGAGTCCATTAATGTATCCAAAATCACTTGTAAATCATCCCAATCAGGATTCTGCATTTTAATTATCATCTTAATTATTGCAACCTTATCTGGATTTTCCCAATAAGGACCAGCTGATTGCTTCCAGATTACTAAATCCCTTGGCAAAAACAGAACTTTTACATAGACTGGTTCCCCCCCACACCTACTGCCTGCCGCAGGGGTGCTATTACGTTTGATGATCCCCCTCCCCGCTTCATCCCCCGCGGACGGCGAGCCCGGAGGAGAGGAGCTGCAGCTCCAGCTCTAGCAGTCGCCGCTCCCCCCACCTTTTCCAGCGCTTTACCAGACAGTCAGCTTTTCACCTTTTTTTTTTTTTTCTCCACAGCTTATCAAGGAGAAGCTGCCGGGAACAGATTTGGGCTCCTTTTGCCCTTTTTCTCTCTTCATTTAATTCCTGCGATTATAAACTTTACATGTAATTCCAGTTAGCTGAACAATAGTTGCATCCCTCAGCTCCTACCTTTTGTAACTTTTTACAGATGTCAATAAACAGCATATTAAGCATCAATCCCTGACATTAATTTTAGATCCAAATCAGTCTATCCACAGAACAACACTAACTGCAATACAGTTAACTCAATTTACTTTCATGTGTACAGATGCATCTGAAGGGGGAACAAGGTGGTACTTTAGTAACGGAACCGGTTCTTATTTTGCAATTATTTCCCCAAACAAATTCTTTTGGTACCAAATATAAACATACAAACTAAAATACTGAGCTCAGACACGCAAACCGAATACCTAGTTCAAATATGCAAACAGATCACAATTATACTTCTTTTTATGCATAAACTGTCCAAACCCAGCCTCCTTCTAATGTTTCAGTAAGCAATTTAACGGCGATACATTTGAATTGGACATATCAACAAACAAACACAAATACAGGAACCGAACCAGACCAGAACAAGTACAGAAACAAATGCAAGAACCAGACCAAATACAGGAACAAATACAGGAACCAGACCAGAACAAATTCAGAAACCAGGATTCAGGAACCAGGATTCAGGAACCAGGATTCAGGAACCAGACCAAATGCCGAACCTGCAGAAGTTTCCCTCTGTCTGACGGACAGCACCTATAGGCTTTACCGATCGGGAGCTCACTGCCCAACCGAGCGTGGCTTTCACCACGTCTGACCAGCAGGCTACCAGAACCAGACCAGATATTGGGTACCCAAATAATAATAAAAGCACCTTCTTACCAATCAGAGGTCCGTCAAGAGCAGCGGAGAGTCGGTCGCGTCCGATGCGCTCCCCAAGAATACCTTGGTGCTAGCCGGAGCAGGATCAAGATGCGATCCGTCTCAGCAGTGCCCACAAGGTCCCATCTGGGTCGCCAAAATGTTAGCAAACGAGACACATAACCACGGACGTAGTTATATGCGGTGTTTTTATTTCAGCGCTGGGAAACCAGGGGTTCGCACCCAAAGCTTGGCTTCGACCACTGATTTGAACTCCACTACATTTATACAATTTGGTTGCATACATATTCATTAGGGTTACAATGTATGTATTGCATATTCATCAGATTACATAACTATTTCACAATATCAGTTGCAACACCTTGGAACTACTCTAAGCATGTGCAGTGTCCTCTGGTGGTCGTTCAGGGGGTCTTCAGGATGAAGTAAGGAGTCTTCTTCACCTGTGTACTTTTCACCTTTTGTCACCGCGCATGCGCGCTATTCCTTTGTTCATTGTGAAATCATGTAAAATTCTTGGATTTCTTAGATGTGCATCCTCAGCACATCCTATCCTTTCAAGATAAGATAAGGACTAACTGAGGACTAACTTTCAGTTTCCTTTTTGTATACAACCTGCAAAGCCTCAAGATAAGGTAAGAATCTTGGATATAGTTTACAAAACTTAGTTACAACTATAACATGAGGGTTAATTTTCCTCACACATGTGGTGACAAGGCAAGCAGAGTCTCCATCCCGGGCGGGGGGGACAGAAGGTGGCTCCTGGCGGCAGCGGCTCAGCTCGTAACTCCATGAGAATCGTGCACAAGGGGCACGTCTCGACGAGAATCCCGTTTTTTAATAGCCTGATCAGATCTGACTGTAGGCATTCCAGAAGCTTCTCTGCACCCCCACACTGGCTGTGGGGTGCCCCTGAAGCTTCCAAACATTCCCCACACTGGCCGCGCGGCTCCTTGGGGCCTTGGCATTCCCTTCTCCTCTCTCTTAACGACCCTGGCCAGCGGCCTCTGAGGTCAAACAAAAGAAGCTGTTAGCCTCAAGCAGCAGAGAGAGAGGAAGATATGTCTATGCCTTCCATATCAAAGGAAGGGAGGGGGAGAGAGGGGGTTTTTCATTCTGCCACAGCATCCTCACAGCTAAACTGAGGGAGTGCGGTCTGGACGATCGGGTAGTGAGGTGGACTGTGAACTGTCTGAAGGAAAGAAGCCAGAGAGTCGTGGTCAATGGGGGGGAGGCTAGTTGGAGGCCTGTATCTAGTGCTGCCTCAAGGGTCCTACTGGGGCTGGTATTATTCAATATATTCATCAGTGATTCGGATGAGGGAATAGAGTGTACTATCAGCAAATTTGCGGATGACACCAAGCTGGGAGGAGTGGCTGACATGCCAGAAGGCTGTGCTGCCATCCAGCGAGACCTGGACAGGCTGGAGAGTTCGGCAGGGAAAAATTTAATGAAATATAACAAGAGAAACAGGGCAACAAAGATAATTAAGGGAGTGGAACATCTCCCTTATGAGTAAAGGCTGAGGGAGCTGGGGCTCTTTATCTTGGAGGAGACTGAGGGGTGACCTTATTAATGTTTACAGATATATAAAGGGTGAGTGTCATAAGGATGGAGTCAGGCTCTTCTTGGTGACAACCAATGGTAGGACAAGGGGTAATGGATTCAAACTGGAACACAAGAGGTTCCACTTAAATTTGAGAAGAAACTTCTTCTCAACGAGGGTGACAGAACACGGGAACAGGCTGCCCAGTGAGGTTGTGGAGTCTCCTACTCTGGAGACATTCAAAACCCACCTGGACACATTCCTGTGTAACCTCATCTAGGTGTTCCTGCTCCAGCAGGGGGATTGGGCTAGATGATCTTTTGAGGTCCCTTCCAATCGCTAACATTCTCTAATTCTGTGATCATTGGCTATAGGGCTTGATAAATCTTTTTCATCTGCTAATAAATGGATAGACACAGCTCCACTGTCCCAAGCTGGGAAAATCCATACCAGTATTCCTTCCCCACTCTTCTGCTGAAAGATCTCTGAAAATGCCGTTAACTCTTCCGGAGAGTGAGTACATGTGATCTGCCCCCCCTCATCTGGGGGGGCATTTCCATATTTGTCCTTTTGTTCCTTAGCAATACATGCTAGCAACCAGTCTACGTTATCTTGCAGCTCGTAGCACCGCTCTGCTTGAACAGTAATTACTTCTTGTGCAATCACCTTTGCATCCTGTAAAATCCTGACCACCGTTTCCAGTTCTCTTATTTTACTCTGCAGTTCAACAACTTCACGATTAAGATCTCTAAGACCGGTAATAAATAACCATCTCAAAATCCGCTGCTAATTTGTGAGAAGAAGTCAATGCCAAACTCCATGGAAACTTTAGCAAGCTGCTCATCAGAGCACTTTATTAAGAGTAAAAAAATGGCATATTTGCCATTCTGGGTTGCTACAAAGAGTATTTAATAATTTGTCACATCATCTGGCCAGAACATATCTTGTGGTTTCTATTCATAGAATCATTGAATCATTGATTCATTGAATAGTTTGGGTTGGAAGAGACATTCGAAGGTCATCTAGTCCAACCCCCCTGCAATGAACAGGGGCATCTTCAACAAGATCAGGTTGCTCAGAGCCACGTCCAGCCTGGTCTTGAATGTTTCCAGGGATGGGGCATCTACCATCCCTCTGGGCAACCTGTTCCATTGTTCCACCACTCTCATTGTAAAAAATTTCTTCCTTATATCTAGATCAAATCTAGCTTCTTTTAGTTTAAAACTGTTATCCCTTGTCTTATCACAACAGGTCCTGCTAAAAAGTCTGCCCCCTCATCTTTCTTATAGGTCCCTTTCAAGTACTGAATGGCTGCAATAAGGTCTCCCCAGAGCCTTCTCTTCTCTAGGCTGAACAATTCCAACTCTCTCAGCTGCTAGTTCGCGGCTGAGGAAAACATGCAGGCCGAATCAATGTGAGTGATAAAGCATGATTCAACTTTATTGCCCGAGATAGCGCGTATTTATACCAAATACCATAATTATGCATACTTGTCTCTATCTAATAGGCTAAGCACTAAAAGGTTACATTCATTTACTCCACCTACTTGCAGTTAGCTAACTATGCACATTCTGCACTCTTCTGACTCCTACTTTCTCAAGTTGTTTATCACCTCTTCAAGGGCACGCTGACCCTGCCTTAATTAGTACTTTTCCATTTCTCCTTTTCCCACGGCCTACTAGCAAAGAAATCTAAGGCCTACTTATGTCAACTAGAACGGGCTCTGCTCATACAGTTGCTCAGTAGACTCATGTCCATGCTCCTTGAGCCAATTCCTGACAATTCCCCCCTTTTTCTTTTTGTACGAGCAGAGTTTGTCTCAACGTGCGCTCAAATATTCTCTTAATACAAGATAAAGCACAGCTTAAACACAAAAGCCCAATAACTGCAATAATCACAATAGCTAACAGACTTTGCTAAAGGTCTTTGACCTATCCTCCCAGTCCCAGCCAGTTCGTCAAACTTTCTAGGCCAAAAAACCCCATATTCCTTTTGAATCTTTTAGGAGTGGTCCATAAGTTGTTGAATTTCCTTATGGATTGAAATCTATTTATCTTTTAGGTCCATACAGCAGAGACCATCACATCCTTCACACCCATGTCCTTGAGCTAATAACAAAAGTCTCCTGCGACTGTATTCTGCAGTGTAGCATGTCTTACAGAATCTACATCTAACAAAAAGTCCACTTAAAGCCTTAGAAGTTCTGTTAGTTTGCTTAACTAGCCAGCATCCTAATTTTTCTAAAGTATTTAAAGCTTTAGTTGTGCCAACACCAGATACAAGAGATCCTAAAACCCTTAACCCTGATCCTCAAAAATCTACACTATCATCACATTTTGACTCATATACACGCAAAAAATGTTTTTCTCGTCTTGCTCTTCTGTGATCTATTATCATAGATACATTGGGCATTAAGAGAGTTAATAGTCCCAAAATACACAGTCCTCCAACAACATTAGAAGGAATTCCTGGTCAGGCTCTATCTCCACAGATCAAGAATACACCATACAGGAGGTTTTGGGGTTGCTGTCTCACATTATCAATGACAACCCTTGGATTCTTCTGTGAGGCATTACACCATCGAGTTTCATTTCTATAGTCACCAAGGGTAGTATTAACATTTTGCAGTTTTATCCATTCATGTTCTTGTATATTGTTCTGACACTTTTCACAAACCAGCTGGATACAAACATCCATGGGCATAGATGCTAGCAATTCCAGTTCCTGTGGTTCAATATCTGCTTCCGGGAGGCAATTAATCCAAAGTGCCATGTTAGTATTATTACAGTTTGATGTAATGCCTTTGCACCGACCACTATTTTGAAACAGTCGTGTGATGCTGCTGTAGTCATCAAGGGGGATGCCAACCAAGCATGTGTGAAACGGGTTTTCTGGAGATGCCATAGCCAGGCATATGGAGTCCTGGTCAGTCATGTTGGCTAAAGTACTCCACATGTTAGTCTTTGTCTGTGCAGGCATCCAAAACACAGCAGCTGTAACAATCATTGTCAGGAAGATCACACAGGTTTCACATTTCGTGCTGGCAACCATTGCGGCCCTTGATCTGTAAAGACACAAGCATAACCTCTCCCCCAGGTTATCAATTGATGTGGCCTTTTCCATTGACCATTAACTAGTGATTTGGCCATAACCAATGTAGGTTCTTTCTGATTTAGCATGGTTTTGGGTCATACTTGCAAAGTATTTCATCACATGCAAGGCTTTTGACAATTGGTTTTGTGGTGTTTTCCCTACTTCTCCCCCCTTTTTGTTTTAAAAAGGAACAAAACCAAAACAAAAAACACAGTTCAGAAGCAGATACGTGCATTGGACCTTGACTACGTACTCAGAATCACAAATCAAATTTAGAGGTTCTTCCTTAAAAAGCTCTAAGTAATGTAAAGCTGTGCCAAGTTCTGCTAATTGGGTTGAACCTTCAATAATTTTTACAGAATGATGCCAATCATTACCTTCACGCCAAACCACTACAGCTTTATGAGACTTCCCAGAACCATCAACAAAAACTTTGCAAGTATGTAGGATCAGACCAAATACAAGTACGGCCTATGACCTGATGTTAAGGACTTTCAGGTTCTTCATCAATTTACATTTAGGCGTGTCAAAAGCTGTGCTGTTAAGAAAACCAGCTAGTGCAATTTATAAAGACATAGATTACAAACAAAATAAAAAAAAAAATCAGAACTAAATTTCACAAATGGTACATATATGACAAAAGGATCATGGCCTATTGAAACTTAAATTCATTCCCTGCTTCCTTACTTGATCAGAGTAACAATCAGTATATCAATCTGCTAGCAATGTCATCATACTGTCCCACAATAGCCACAGGTTGTGTCTATATTGTAGCTATAGGCAAATCTGCAAGTCCAATCGAATGCAGCCAGCCTGTAAGGCTGTCATAAATTTATTCCTCAAAATCTCTAAGTCTATTTTTGTTGTCATATTTATTGGATATTGTTTTCCCTTACCAGATCGAAGTCCTGTTTCAGATCTATCAGTGTAGTGTTTGCTTTATCGAAACATTGGCTGTTAATACTAGTGGAAATACAGCATTTGAAATTTCCTTGGAGATTTCTCACTTGCACAAGCAGATCTGCACCATCCAAGCAGCTTCTTGCAGGACATGCAACTAAACAGAATTCTCAGAAAACGTTATTTGAGCTTACAATTTACTTAACAAATCTTAACCTAAGAGAGGTATAGGACTTTCTGGCAACTACAAGAATTCATGTATTAAAACTTTGTTCCAAATTTGGCATTCCATTGGTCTCAAAAAATGGCCTTTCTTTCGTTCTCTCCCATGACCTCAAAAACTAGCATGGTGAATTTACTAAGAAGTCACTTACAACTAGTTACCATAGAATAAGTCTATTAACAAATATTTGGTTCAATTTTCCAGTTTCATTAGAACTATGGATCCACTGGTGATGCCTTTAAATTTCACCCTCAGACTCCTTCATGCCGTATTACAGCTCTCTAGCAGTAACATTGCTTGGGGGAGGGGCGCGGGGGGGAATAAAACTTCCCTCTCGCCCCCATCTGAGATGGCAAGACGTACAGCCCAGCATGAAAACACATCAGTTTGAACTCCACATCAAACCAACGTGGCTCCACTCCACACTCAAATCAGTACCAGTCTGACCCAGAGAAGCACTGAACACTGTGACCCCCCAAAGCTGACCAGTGTGAAAAGACTGACTTCAGCAAGGAGGCAAAACTATGAGCTCTTTCCCCAGATGTGCCAAAACGTAGGAAACAAGACAGAAGCAAAAACAAACAACACCAACAACCCCTGATTCAAAGCTGAAAAGCAACACAGTGCCACAAGAAGGATGGATGACAACACTTCAGGAAAAAAAAAAAAAAGAGACAGAGCGGGGGGAGTAAAACCCCCCTTCCTCTTTTTAGCAGCGGGAAAACAGGTTTTTTCCTTTTTTTTTTATTTTTTTTTTCTTTCTTTCTTCTTCTTTCTCTTCTCGCCGCAGTTCACATATAGTCAAGGCCATGCAGCTGGTGGGAGGCTCTGGCAAACTCCTCAGTTACAATGAGCTGCACACAGGCCTGGAATATTTTGCTCTTTTGTGTTCCCATTTCATTCCAACTAGACTTTATATGCAATTTCATGTAGCTCAGAAATAGTTACATTCCTTAGCTCCATTTACCTTTTACAATTTACAGATGTCAAAATACAGTGTATTAAACGTCAATCCATTCAATCCATTATTCCATTTTCCCCGATCCAAATCAGTTCACATTCCAGCAACCTTTAAATACAACTTCATAACTTCATACAATACCAAGTTCACATCCATTATAGCATCTAGGGTTTTTTTGTTTTTTTTTGTTTTTTTGTTGTTGTTTTTGTTGGTTTTTTTTGTTTGTTTTTTTTTGTTTGGTTGGGTTTTTTTGTTTTTTTGGGGTTTTTTTGTTTTTGTTTTGTTTTGTTTTGTTTTTTGTTTTTGTTGTTGTTGTTTTTTTTTTTTCAAAGCAGAGTTTAACAATTTAAATTCTATTCTGGTCTCAAAATTGACAAATTAACTTACATTACCACACTTCACCAAATTTTTTCCAAAGTTCTGCATAACAACATTATTTGCAATACAGCACTAAAGCCCAAAATTCTACATTTAAGCCACATTCAAGTAAAGTATCATTTCAATTTTTTCTTTTTTCAGAATATTTCCCCTCAAAGTTACTCTAACATGTAAGGATGCATCCTAAGGGGAAGCAAGGTGGAATTTTAGCAATGGAACCGGTTCCCATTTTGTAATTATCTCCCCAAACAAGATTCTTTTGGTACCAAATATGAATATGCAAACTAAAATACTGAGCTCAGATGTGAAAACCATATACCAAGTTCAAATATGCAGATGGATCACAGTTACACCAATTTAAGACAATATCTCAATTTTTGCATTGCACCTTTGAACCACTTACTGCTCGGCCAGGTAGCGGTGCCGCTTTGTCTACCTGACAAAACAGGTCAGTGCGCGCTGAAAACCCTACTTATGTCAACTAGAACGGGCTCTGCTCGTACAGTTGCTCGGTGGACTCATGTCCATGCTCCTTGAGCCAGTTCCTGACACTCAGCCTTTCTTCATAGGGTGTTCTATCCCTCTGATCATTTTCATGCCCCTCCTCTGGACCCTCTCCAACAGGTCCATGTCTTTCCTGTACTGAGGGCTCCAGAGATGGACACAGTACTCCAGTACTCCAGAATCACCTCCCTTGACCTGCTGTCCACATTTCTTTTGATGCAGCCCAAGATACGATTGGCCTTTTGGGCTGCAAGCACACATTGCTGATTGATGTCCAGTTTTTCATCCACCAGTACCCCCAAGTACTTCTCCGCAAGGCTGCTCTCAATCCCCTCATCCCCTAGCCTGTATTGATATTGACAGTTGCCCTGGCCCAGGTGCAGGACCTTGCACTTGGACCTTGCACTCATGAGGTTCATATGGGCCCACTTCTCGAGTCTGTCCACATCCTTCTGTGAAAGAAAATTTTGACTTAATCGGTTTACCTCAAGATTGATCATATTAGTTAGACCATGCCATTCCAATGGCTATCATCCAAATTTCTATCCCGTTCATACACTTGGAAGTGTAATGATTACCTATCTGCTATGTAATTCACCCAGAAACTGGCACTATTTGGTTTATCTATCATGATGTAATTATGAATGAAAATCCTACTAGCTTCAAAGACCAAGATGCACAGTTGCTCTCATTTCTGTCACAAAGACAGTACAAGCTTAAGCAACCCAGAATTCAGTGGACAACAAATAATCAAAGATTTTGTGATTACATGTGCAAAACTTTTAGTTATTCTGGCTGGTGCAGAAAACCTTTGCTACCTCTCAGTATTCAATTTCTGGCACAGCTAAAGTAGCTTCCCTTCTTTGAACCATACACCAGTATCATCAGTCCTCTGGGGAGATGATACAGGGATTTGAAACACATCCACTCACACCACCATACTTCATAGTAATTGTACTTTCCATATTTATTATATTGGCTTCCAAACAACCACATTTACTAACTGAGTAGGTGAACAACTTATCTGCATTTGTGGCCATACAAAATTTTAAGCATTTCTACTGCCTTGCAGTTCTGTCCTCAGTAACTTTCCACAAAAAAAAAAAAGGGGAGATAAATGTAAAATTCCATGAAAAATTTATCTCACTCAAGCTTCCTTCTTAGCTCTCTATGCTCGGGCCCATATTTAGAGTCAATTTCATAAGCTCTCAAAAGCTGATGTTGAATATTCTCAATAAACTTGCAAAATATTGTCCAGATTGTACCTATCGGCAACTGGTTAGAGAAGTTTCAATTGTACTCCACTTTATTTAACTCATTTGTTGCAAAATTTTGAGAATGCTGCTTGCAGATTATACATGTTGTTTTGTTTGAGATGTTAGAATTAATTTCAACCATCTTGGACCAAAACAGGCAAGCCAAATATGTTACTGCAAAAAGTAATGAAAAAAGTTAATGTCATTAAAGTGGTTAGATAAAAAACTGCACTAGATCAGCAAAGAGCTCTGGAAAAATTAGGCCAGGTGCAAGGTAAGATATAAAATACAACCAAGACAAGATAAGCTGAAAAATATTTTATAGAGCTGCATCAAGCTTAATACTTTCAAATGGCAGACTAACAGAGCTGATAGAAAAGGAGCAGATGTTTGTTTCATAAGCAAATCTATAATTAAAGGCAATTAAGGATTTAAAACTAATATGAATCAGTTCTTATATTAACCGCCACAAAGCTTTAGCCCAATTAATATCTGAAGAGTAGCTGGCATTATCTACAGATCATTACTGATATGATTAGCATATAAATAATTTGTACTAAAATTTCTGGAGAGGATTAGTTAAATAATACAATTGCTCCGTGTTCGTTTTTCGGTTCTTGGGACTGGTACACCAATGTATGCAGCATGGGCAACCCAGGCTGTCATATTTATGGAATGAAGTGGTTGGCTTGTAGTCAAATTGCCACTCTCCTGATAAAATTTTCTATCAGAACATCCGGGGAAGAAATGAAGCAAAGAGAATGGGGAAGAGAACAGTCAATTGCAGTTAGAAATCTTTCTTTTTCATAGCTAGCATGGTCATTATTTGGACTTAGTTTGAGAACAAGAGGTAACACCCTGGGACAGAGTTAATGTTTTTAATTGCTCTAGTCTGAGAGTCAAGGACATTCTGAGTGCTCTGCCCACAGGTGTGAGGCATCAAAGAAGGGGGGCATAGATGGGGCAGACCTTGACCACAGAGATACAGATAGAAGAACCAAGAGAGAATACAGATAGAAATATTTGTTTAAGATTAAGAAAAATACAAGGAGGGGAAAAGGGTTGAGAAGTAGACAATAAAGTAGGAAAAGTATCCAGTTGTATACCTGACCTTCAAAATAACTTAGACACATCAAGAATAAAAAAAGCACGAGAGGATGAATTCACATGTGATAGTAAGGGACTAATATCAGAGTAGTACAAAAAAAACCTGAACAAAACCACCTGAAAATTCCAAGTTAAAAATGAATAAGGAGAGAAGAAATGGGAATGACAAATTCTTAGGGAAGCACGATAAATTTCCTAATGCTTTTATTTTAAATATTAATATTCTGTTCTTCTAAGCATATTTGGATCGCAGTGGACTTTACTCCAAGAACTTAAGTCACAGTTTTTTTAGCTAACTGCTGCATGTATTCTAACAACTTTGATGTTGTTATGCTCTTAAATATTTAAGTATTAAATATGCTCTCATCTCTAACTTTTTCTAATGCACATTTTACATAGTTAAGAAGACTGACATCATATTCATATCACAGAAGTTGCCAAGTCTTCTTCGTTCTCTTTGCTTCATTTCTTCCCCTGATGTTCTGATAGAAAATCTTATCAGGAGAGTGACAACTCTCAGAAATGAAGCAATGAAATCAGGTGAATTTCAAGTTTTCTACATTGGCCTTAAAAATGCTGCAAAATCTATGAACTTCTCTCTTTAATAGGAAATATTTTTTACATAGAATTTTTCTGTAACATAAATGAAATGGTAAAAACAGCAATTCTGGAAAAAAAAACCCCCACATATATTTGCAAAAAAAAATCAAAGAAATGCAGAAGCACTGAAAAAAAAAAAATGTGGGATACGAGAAAAGAAAAATCAAAAACTGACAAAATCTCTTGACTTGGGTAGGTTCTGTAGGAAAAAAGACACCAAGAAAGAAAATAAATCACAAGATAATGTTAGAAGCAAAATCAGTAAAATAATCAGATCTGTCTCATTTCATAGTTTGCTTCAGTTCCTCCCTTCTCCGTGCGTGATACTGGGCAGTATCACTATTGAAAAAGGTTCATCTGGCATTGTCTGCAGATCAACTAGCATTGATTATTTTTTTTTTTAAAGGACATGTAACCCCACAAGAGATACTGAAACAAGAAAAATAAAAAGGTTAATACAAATAAATCCAGATTAACAGTTAAAACATGGTTAATTAAAAATACATTTAATCACCTTTGATGTTATCTGACAATGTAAAATAAAAAATAAAAAAACCACAATAAACTCCAGAGATTCTGTCCAAGCATGTAAAATTTAGTTGCTCATTGTCAAGGTTTGATTGCGGGGTGACAGTAAACCATGGCAGATGTTTAATTAAACCCCTCTTCACCCCAGTCCCCCTTTTCCCCCTTCCCCACTAAATACAGGCAACTGGTAGGGAAAGAAGGACAGAGAGAAGAGAGTTGGAAAATATTAAAAATGTTTTACTAATGCTACTAATAAAATAGAGAATATAATACAAAATATACAAAACCAATCTTTAAAATCCCAGCAAAGATCAGCACTGCTCCAGCAGTAGGAGAGCCTGCACCCAGAAGTCCTGAATTGGACTCTGCAGCAAACCAGAACTGGATTCAGTCTGTCACTAGGCCTCAATTCGCAGGGATGACTCTCAAGGTTCTCTCCTAATGCCAGCCATAGGGAGAAGAGATGAAATCCTCATGATCTCCCACTTTTATATGAAGTATCACGTGAATGGGATGGAATACTCAGTTGGTCAGTTTTAGTCACCTCCTGCTTGCCCCTCTCGCGGGATGTGCATCCTTATCTGCAACCTTGCATTCCATTGCTATGTCTACCAAAACATGTATCTAGATTTCAGAAAAGTGCAGTTAGTAAGAAGACTTCAGCTGACAGGAAAATTCACTAAAAGAGAAACTTGTTTTTAACAAAACCAGGACACTCATTCATTCATTCTTATTTATTGTGAAGCTTCAACTAAAGTGTAACATTCTATTTTGCTTTAGAGACAAAAAAGTAAAACACTTTAAAGTTTAAGCAGAAAACAATTAACTTCTGACAGAAGTTTAAACTTTTTCAACTTCCTTCCCCAGCCAGCAAAAAACTACTAAGCATTTTTCTCACACTTATTGATCTCAGTTCTGCAGTGATGAGGAACGATGCATACAGACTCAGACAGAGATGCACAGACACAGAGTTCTTGTTAGCAGTGAGAGCAGAGCTAGGCCGAGCAGAGACAGGCTGAGCTGAGCCAGGCTGAGCTGACTTTTATTAACAGTTCTCAATTTATAGGTTTACAGATATGGGCCTGGACCAAGAGGTTAGACAGGATGTTTTTTCAAAAAATGTTATTCAAAACACACCACACTCATCTTGTGACTCTTTTTAGTCACGTTCCCATGCATATCTTGTGGGCGGTGTTCCGACCCACTCATTCATATGTCCAGGCCCAACATTCACACATCATACATATGGGGGTGGTTTTCTGACCTGAAATATCATTTTCACTGGCCTGGGCTATCACTCCTTATACTCATAAAAAAACATACTTCTGTATAACCTGTCCAAGGCCCTTTAGATGGAACCGCATGTCCTGCCATTCCCACACAGTTCCATTTGGATTTTGATTCTTTCAGATACAAAAAACTGGGATGAAAGAACACGTGCATGTTGAAGTGTGAGTTTACTTCAGTGGCACATGCATTAATTCTTTGTACTAAAGAACACTGGGCTTGAAACTCTTGACAACTCTTCTGCATCTCAGTGTTCTATAATAATTTTCTTTTCTTTGGGAAATTAACATATTTTTATAGTGATATACTTTTGTGTGAATTTTAGCCTGATCATAAAGCTATAACAAAGATAAAAAAGAGTTCATCATACTTCAGTTATCTCTTCCTTATTTCACATCTTACAGGAAAAACATGTCACATTACTTTCTTTTCTATAATTTTATTTTATATCAGGCAAACTGAGTCTTTTAATCCATCTAACTGGGAAATACATTCACTTTTCTGGATAATCCAGGCCTGACATTTAAATCAGGTATATTGCATATATGATTTTGCCTGTGCATATCTCCCTTACTCCTGAGGGACACCTGTACAGTGAAGAACAGACAGATCTTGTTGCTCCCTGATAAAGTCACAGAGGCTTAGCTATAATATAGCCTTGCTTAATCCTCATTGGTTTTACCTACTGAGCACAAGGCTGTTTCCTTGTCAACACAGTTGCAGTTGTCACAGCATCCAGAATCACATGTGATATCCAGGTTTAGGCTATGGCCCAGGTGAAAAATCTATTATTCAGTGCTATTTTCTACAAGTCACTGTAGAATAAAAATAAGTTAAAATCTTTCTCACATTCTATTTCTGCTGTTGATATTAAGCCCTTTGCTATTACCTGCTTACAAAGACATCCCCTATACGGGATGAAAACTTCTAAAACTCAGCAGCCATGATAATTCTTGTCTTGGTGAGCACACAATTTAAGACTATTCTTTATTCAAGGCATGTCATTTGCATGTGATATGCAAGTAAGAATTAATCATCAGCTTGTGATACAAGAAGGCAGATAGAATTAGGAAATTTATATTAAAAAGATGCAGTAACAATGTGGAAAGTGAAAATATGAGTAATGACATCAGAAACAAGGAAATGATTTTACAGAAAATGAAATGCTTTTTCAAAAAGTGACTGGCACATTATACCCAGTGAACTAGTCTTGAAGTTGAGAATCATGCAAAGCCATGGAAAGCCTATCATATTTCTAAAGCTTCACCTCACATCTTAACCAAGATAGTGAACTGTTGTTCCTGTTAATGTTAATAAGAGATTTGTCATCTAACAGTATCACTATAATGACTTGGTATCAAAATAATTTATAGGCTTTCTCTGCTGAAATGGCTAATGAATTAAGAAAAGTGAACCCAGAGAAGTTCCTTTCTGTGGAGGGGTTTCGCTAGAAGGAGATATGTTGTTGAATTAGTCAGGCTCAAAGGAATCTCAAGGCCGCTTCGAGAAGCTGAGAACAGAATCTGCTGTGAGAAAGAGGAGCGTTCCTCAATCAGCGGGGTCCTGGCATGGCGTGAATCATCGGACGTATCATCAGTGAGGCTCCAGTGCATGGACAGCCCATGATACTCATTTAGCGAATCCATGCTTGGAGCGTGGATGCGTGATTAGAATATAGTTGCATATATAAGGAGGCTTGTTTCTGTAATAAATGGCTTTAGCGTGATTCACATTGAATTGGAATGTTTGCTGAGTCCTTTATCGCTCCAACAAATGGTGACCCCGATGTGATACTCTGAATGACGTACCACTAAGATCAGGGAAAAGCCTGGAGCGGCCCAGCCGGAGGCGGATCAGCTGGACTGAGAACCGGGCAGAGGCGTACGGATGTTCCGCAGATAAATTTTGTTGAAGAAGGCCCCAGAAGAGGTGAGCGGCTGGGAGCAGGAGGAGGGAAAAGTGAAGTTATGGGGCAAAATATATCCTCAGAGGAAGAAGCTATAGTTAAACTCCTCCTGCATATTCTCTCTATGAGAGGACTTAAATATGAAGAAAGTAACATCCGTAGACTGTTGGTTTGGTGTAGAACTAACGGCTACCCGACAGAAGCTGAAAAAGCTTTTAAAATTGAACTTTGGGACAATATAGGGCAGAAATTATGGGATAAGATTAGCAACGGAGATAAAGAAGCTAAATCATTAGCGACTACATGGAAGATTATAATTACCACCTTAAAAGACTTTAAGGCTGAACAGGCTGCGGTTACTGGAATTTTTACAGCATTGCAGCCTGATAAGAACTCTAAAAACAACTGTGAAGCTTACCCAGTTCGTGTCTTTGATTCTCTTCCTGCCCCAACCCCTGTTGTGCCATCGACACCCCCGATGATACAGCAGTCTGGGGCGGGGGGAGGAAAATTACCGAGTAGATGGCCTCCTATACCATCACACGACCCTAAAGAGACCAAGCAGTCCAAAGAACTGGAGTCAGACAATTTGTCAAAAGAACTGGTGAAAACTGAGAATGCTAAAGTCTGAAATAAGTGTAATATCAACCTTTTTACTGATTCGTGTCTGCCTTTACCACCTTCTACCCCTCTAACTCCTACGCCAGAGCAGAAGGAGTCGCTGGAAAAGAACTGGACAAAAGAACCGTGTGAAAAAATAGATCAGCTATTACTGAAAGAATCCAGCACTCAGAAAGGCGATTATCTTGATGGTGACAAGAAGGGGGGTGCAGCAGGGGGTGCATCGGGGGGTTCGGGTTCTACGGATGATTATGACATTAAAAAACATTGGCGAGGAATTATCAGAAATGCGATGATAGAAGGTGAAATAACGAGTGCATACCCAGTCATTTACCAGCAAGACGAACAGGGTAATCAGAGTCCTGGGTGGGCTGGGTTGCGTTGGAAGGAGATAAAAGAGGCTAGAAAAGCGGTGCAGCAGTATGGATTACATGGAAAATATACACAAGGCTTTATTAATACTCTCTTTGATGGGCAAATATTAATTCCTTACGATTGTCGTCAGCTGGCTACGTTGCTACTAACACCAATGCAAGAAGTTCTCTGGAGAAGTAGGTGGATTGATGCTTGTGAGGAAGCATCTATTCTTAGACCGCAATGACGGAGACCCGTTGCGCCTTACTTCGAAAGACAAGCTGATAGGGGCGGGGGAATTTGCTAACCCTCAGGTGCAGGCACAGTTAGATACTGCCATCTTGCGGCAGAGTTCCTCTCTTGCAAGAGATATTCTCCGAACTCCGGAAGAAGGTAAAGCAGTCCCTCCGTACTCTCAGGTAAAGCAAAAGGACAATGAATCGTATATGGCTTTTCTTGACCGTCTAAGGGAAGCCTTGGATAGGGCACCGATTGATAGTAATGTAAAAGAACCTTTTCTTATGACACTCGCAGTTGACAATGCTAACCTAGTCTGTAAGAAAATTTTGCTTGCTTTACGAAAGCATAGCTCAGTAGCTGAGATGATGGATGCTTGTGCCAGAGTGGGCTCAGAGGAAGAGAAATTTGGTCTTATGGCTTCTGCATTTGCGGCTGCTATGAAGCCCCTGTTAGCTCACAATCCAAATAGATCAGGCCGAGTTTGTTTCAAATGTGGAAAAACAGGGCATTACAGATCCCAATGTCATGTCAATCAGACTTATCGAAGATCAAATAAGAGTGGTACAGGTCCAATAGACAATAATGTATGTTACCGCTGTGGAAAATTTGGACACAAAGGTAAAGATTGTAAGTCTATTCTTCATAAAAGTGGGCAGGCACTGGGAAACGGGGAAACGAGCACACCGAGACCCGGCGCGATGACACAAGTAAGGTCTCAGGCTGCTTGGACACAGTCACCGCTGCCACCTCAGGGAGTGCCGGAGTGGATGTAGAAACTATGAAAGATGTAACATTAATTGACACTCAGGTACAATGCATACCAACAAATGTGACTGGACCACTAGGGCATGGTTTAAGTGCTTTGCTTCTAGGGAGACCATCTGCCACTAGAAATGGCATTTTTATACTTCCAGATATAATTGATGCAGATTTTGCCGGCATCATTTCGATTATGGTATGGACTCCTGGTCCACCAGTCCACATTCCCAAAGGATCAAAGATAGGTCAATTGGTTCCATTTAAAGCAAATGTTCCAAAAGTTTCAATTAAAGAGTGTGCAGAAGGAAGCTTTGATTCTACTGACAATGCAGAGTTGTATTTAGCTCTAGACATTAGTAAGGCTAAGCCAATGGAAAAGGTGACTCTTTTAGACAAAACTGGCTGTTCACAGACTTTTGAAATTCTGGTAGACACAGGTGCTGATGTGACTATTATCAGAAAAAAGATTGGCCAGTTTTGGTGGTCTCTCGAGTCTCCGCAAATACCAGTCATGGGTGTTGGGGGTATGCAGAATACCCAGGTGAGCAAACATCACTTACAAATGCAGTTATCTGATGGTTCACTATGTTCTGTACGACCTTATGTGATGTCTATCCCTGTTTCTCTATTAGGACGAGATGTGTTAGGACAACTAGGAGCAACTCTGGTGACAAAACAACAGCATTTCTAGAAGCAGCCCTTGATGATGGGCGACCAGTACTGAAATTACAGTGGAAAAATGATGACCCAGTCTGGGTAAATCAATGGCCGCTCAGTAAAGAAAAACTCGTCCATGTCGAAGATCTAGTACAGACACAGCTTGAAAAAGGGCATTTAGAGCCGTCTACAAGTCCCTGGAATACTCCTGTGTTTACTATTCAGAAAAAAACAAATAAATGGAGGTTGTTACATGATCTTCGAAAAATTAATGATACCATGGAAGACATGGGAGCATTACAGCCAGGATTACCATCCCCTGTCATGATTCCAGAAAATTGGCAGATCTTAATAATTGACTTGAAAGATTGTTTTTTCACCATTGCTTTGCATCCTGATGACTGTAAACGTTTTGCATTTTCCATACATTCTGTAAATAAGGCTGAACCTGCGAAGAGGTATCAATGGGTAGTTTTGCCACAGGGAATGAAAAATTCCCCAACTATATTTCAAATTTATGTAGCTTGGGCCTTGCAATCAGTCAGAAAATCTCATCCTGAGTTAGTGATTTACCACTACATGGATGACATATTAATAGCTGGGGAAACTTTTTCGACTGATCTGTTGATAAATGAAGTATCTGATACATTGCAGCATAGGGGATTACAAATTGCTCCAGAAAAGGTACAAATTCAACCGTCATGGAAATATCTTGGTTGGGAAATTTCTCAGTCCACAGTGAAACCTCAGAAAATAGTATGTCGGCCTGTCATTCGATCCTTAAATGATGTGCAGAAACTTGTGGGTGATCTGAATTGGGTCCGGACCATTTGTGGGATCACTAATGAGAATTTAGCTCCAATTGTAAAAGTGCTAAAAGGGGATAGTGACATTAGGTCTCCTAGGATGCTTACTGCTGAGGCGGAAGCTGCTCTGAAAAAGATTATGTCCAAACTTGTAAAAGCTTTTGGCCATAGGTGGAACCCAGATTATGTAATTGGACTACTAATTGTAAACAATACTAACTATCCTATCATTGTTCCCCTCGTTTCAGAGTATTTACAATGGGCTTTGCAGGACTCCTTACCTTTTCAGGTTGCGTTATTATATTCTCAAGCTTTAATTAAGACAGTTTCCCCTCCACACAAGTTGATGTCAGCTTTGAATATGGGATCAATGCAGGAGGGTCCCCCTCTTCTCTCAGAATTTCCTGTTAAAGGACCTACAGTGCTTACTGACGCAGGAGGTAAAATGCAGAAAGCAGCAATTACATGGAAAACAGATGGGAAATGGCATGATGTGATTCTAACTGACCTGAAAAGATCAACTCAGCATTTGGAACTCAGGGCTGTAATAGAAGTGTTTATCAGATTTGCTCATAGCCCAGTGAATATTGTTTGTGATTCTTTGTATGCGGTAGGTGTGGTAGCTCGCATTGAAAGATCATTGCTCAAAGAGGTTCAGGATGCACAACTCATGTCATTGTTCAAGCAATTATGGTTGTTGGTCGAAGAGAGACAACACCGATACTTCATAACACATATCCGTAGTCATCTGACAATTCAAGGTGATTTAGCTGAAGGAAACCGCTGAGCAGATTTTCTTGTATCTCCTGCCTGGGTTCCACCTCTAGTAGATAGGTTTGGGCAAGCAGTACGCTCTCATAGTTTCCTCCATCAGTCTGCTCAGGTTTTACAGCGGCAATTTTCATTGTCCGAAAGTGAGGCCCGGGGTATTGTTAAAAGTTGTGCAGATTGTCAGCGCATCTCAGTAGGGTTGGGTGCAGGAGTCAGTCCAAGAGGCCTAGGAGCTTTGGAATTGTGGCAAATGGATGTCACACATGTCCCTGAATTTGGCAGGCTAAAGTATGTGCATATGTCTATTGATACATATTCTTTCGCCATATGGGCCACTGCTCAGACTGGTGAAACTAGTTCACATGTGCAACGACATTTACATTCTGCTTTTGCAGCTTTGGGAGTTCCTGCACAGGTCAAGACAGACGACGCACCTGATTATATCGCCAAAGCTACTGCCACCTTTTTTCAGTTGTGGGGTGTCAAGCATATTACAGGGATACCAAATTCTCCTACTGGTCAGGCCTTGGTAGAAAGGATGAATCGAACTCTCAAGCATCAACTTGACAAACAAAAAGGGGGAACTGACTGTACTACTCCACATGACAGACTAAGCAAAGCATTATATGTCTTGAACTTTTTACACCTTCCACAAGGGTTCGACATTCCACCTATGATTCGTCATGGAACAAGCTTAAAAGGACACTTGACAGACCTTAGAGAAAACCAATGTCAGGTCAAAATACGCAATGGAGTTACTGGTGAATGGGAGGGTCCTTTCCAATTAATAACTTGGGGAAAGGGTTATGCTTGTGTCATTACAGACCAAGGATCAAAATGGATTCCTGCGAAATGGATCAAGCCATGGCTGAATAAAGACAACAAAGGTTCAACAGATGCAGAAGGACAGGAGGGAGATAAGTTGTGAGAATTGTCTTAAATGTAAACCATGAATTCCTATTCAGTGTTATAGATGCTCCTAGACCCAGTGGTCTAAAAGCTTATCAGTAAACAAATAAGGTACCTTCCATAGAGAATGCTAAGTAAGAGTTCCAAAAGGGTGATATTACAATTAGATAATCTATGCATAGATGAGGTAAAAGTATAAGATATTTCTACCATGGTAACATAATTTAGCAACTGGTAAGGTTTTAAAAGAGATATTAAGATTAAGCTACAGATCTTTTAAATATAAGTTTAAATATAAGTTTATAAGTTAATAGGTTTATAAGTTAAATATAAGTTTAAATATAAGTTTTAAGATATTAATTCAATAATTAGCATATGCTGATGGTATTAAGTACATTACTCTATAAACTGCACAGTTATAGATTTTTTAGGAATTTAAGAGAATATATTGTATTAAGTTGTTTGACTATCCTAAAATAGTGCGTTGGTAAGGTTGTTATAAGTAGAGTTAAGATTTTACATATGATATGAAGGTTTGAGTATAAGCAGGTAGTTGTTTAATCTTATTAAGTATGGTTTAGCTACATTATATGTAATTGTAATTATGTTGTTAATCACGTGTCCTATGTTGCAGTGTGTTTCAAAGACGATTCAGCATGCTGTTTAAGGGGCCTGACTAATTCAAGAACAAAAAGGGGGAATTGTGGAGGGGTTGCGCTAGAAGGAGATATGTTGTGGAATTAGTCAGGCTCAAAGGAATCTCAAGGCCGCTTCGAGAAGCTGAGAACAGAATCTGCTGTGAGAAAGAGGGGCGTTCCTCAATCACCGGGGTCCTGGCGTGGCATGAATCATCGGACATATCATCAGTGAGACTCCAGTGCATGGACAGCCCATGATACTCATTTAGCGAATCCATGCTTGGAGCATGGATGCGTGATTAGAATATAGTTGCATATATAAGGAGGCTTGTTTCTGTAATAAATGGCTTAGCGTGATTCACATTGAATCGGAATGTTTGCTGAGTCCTTTATCGCTCCAACACCTTTCTATTTTTTTATTATCACTGAGGTGCTATGGTGAAAGACTAGAAATGGACACAGGTGAGGAAGAAGGAAACAATGAATATAGTGATCAGTATTATAGGTTGTAATCTCAGCAAAACCTCGATCTAACCATTATGAACATTGTACAACTAGCAGAGCAAACGTGATAGTAAGAAGCCATGGGATATAAGGGGATTATTGAATGTTTACACAAATTCCTATCAAGTGGGAAAGACAACTTGAAAGAAAGCAAAAAAAACCCCAAAACCAAACATTTGAAAATTTAACAAGTGGGCAGTAATGGCTGTCATAGAAAGAGAGGGAGGGAGCACTGGGGGTCCACAATGAAAGGTTTAGGAACCAGTTTAATGTAGATATGGAAAAGAGACGGTGACGAACTACACAGTGCAGCAATATTTTAGATAAATACACATGGAACAAAGGTACATTTTTCAAACTTGAGAAAAAGGATTTGGGTGGAAACTGGAACACAGGAGATTCCACTTAAATATGAGAAGAAACATCTTCACAGTGAGGGTGACATAACACTGGAACAGGCTGCCCAGGGAGGTTGTGGAGTCTCCTTCTCTGGAGACATTCAAAACCCGCCTGGACACATTCCTATGTAACCTCATCTAGGTGTTCCTGCTCTAGCAGGGGGATTATTGGACCAGATGATCTTTCAAGGTCCCTTCCAATCCCTAACATTCTGTGATTCTGTGGTTTGTAAAATTATTAAAATAATTAAGATAAATGCTGAAACACGAGAAAACAAACATATCAGTTCTGTAGCTGAATAAGGAAGGTGATATTTTAGAACTGCTCTTCAGTAAGTACAGGCAAAAAAATGATCCAGTAAATCTAGCCAGATAATTTTTAGTACTACATTGAAGTTATGCAGTACTACAATGCATAGAATAGATCCTATATAAAAATATTTTATTGGTTTAAATTTGTCCAAACATTGCTGACAGGATAAGTTAATATAGGCAAGTTTTATATTTGACCACATATCAACTATCATTCCACAGTCAGTTGCCGAGGGGAGCTGCTTCGGAGCCAACCCAATCTGCGGCCGAGCAGAGCAGCACTGAGAATTTTCCTGCGGTAGGGAAATGCCAGGGCAGCAGAGAGACCAACCAGGAGCCATCAGCTCTCTCACCAGAGAAGCTGACAAGACCTGGGCATCACCGGAGAAATGGTGACTACACTGCCACGCTTACAAAAAGCAGCCTGGGGAGCGCTAGCAACCAAGGCAGGCAAAGACAACATGGCAAAGCAGGGAGGGCATTGTCACCTGTGCTGGATGCACTCAACCCCCCTCTAGCCAAACCAGCAGCAGTTTGGTAGAGACTCCAAATATGGGCAACAAATAGGAGGAACTAGAAGCCATTGTGCTGCTAGAAAGCTATGACCTAGTGGCCATTACTGAAATTTGGTGAGACAGATCCCATGACTAGAGTGTTTTGAAGTTCCTCAGTGGCTCAACTTTTAGGCACATGAGCATCTACATGACGAACTTTCACAGGCAGGCTCTCAATGTCTTGCCACAGTGTGGCAACCCAAATAGGTTTACCTCTGCATTGCCAGTTGCTTCTCTTCCATTGCTGTAACCACCCCCACAGGGCATATGCCACCATCCATGAGTCAGCGTACAGATAAAGTACTTGCTGCTTTTCTCATTCAGCAATGTCCAAAGCCAGCTGAATGGCTTTCACTTCTGCAAATTGACTTGATTCACCTAGTCCTTCAGCAGCTTCTGTGACTCATCATGTGGGACTCCACACAGCTGCTTTCCACCTTCAGTGTTTACCTACAAGACAGCAGGATCCATCTGTGAACAGTGCATACTGCTTATCAGTATCTGAAAGTGTATTATATGGTGGTGCTTCTTCAGCGCGTGTTACTTCCTCCTTATCTGGAGACATTCCAAAGTCTTTGCTTTCTGGCCAGTCTGTAATCACTTCTAAGACTGGCGATTGGGACTTCCAATTCGAGCTCATTGCGTGATCAATGCAATCCTTTTACTCTACGTAACATCGGTTGCATGATATGTAGAGGGATCCGTCCCTTTGAACATCCAGCTCAGCACCGGCAGTCAAGGTGCTAGGAGGAGCTGTGCTTCAGTACCGATCACTTCTGAAGCAGCTCGAACTCCTTCATACGCTGCTAGTATCTCTTTTTCAGTTGGAGTATAGTTGGCCTCAGATCCTTTGTATCCTCGAATCCAAAAACCTATGGTATGAGGGGCGATGGTTAAATTATAAGTATGGAGAAGCTTGGCAGATTGATTATATTACACTTCCACAAACACGTCAAGGTAAGCGTTATGTACTTACAATGGTGGAAGCAACCACTGGATGGTTGTAAAACATATGCTGTACCTCATGCTACAGCCCGAAATACTATCTTGGGCCTTGAAAAACAAGTCCTTTGGTGACATGGTAAGCCAGAAAGAATTGAATCAGACAGTGGTACTCATTTCAAAAACAGTATTATAGACAATTGGGCCAAAGAACATGGTATTGAGTGGGTATATCATATTCCATATCATGCACCAGCCTCTGGGAAAACTGAAAGGTACAATGGTTTGTTAAAAACTACACTAAAGGCACATGGTGGTGGAACCTTTAAAAACTGGGATTCACATTTAGCAAAAGCCATTTGGTTGGTAAACACTAGGGGATCAACCAATTGATCTGGGCCTGCCCAATCAGAAATTCTTTGTACTGTAGAAGGAGATAAAGTCCCTGTAGTACACATGAAAAATATGTTAGGAAAGACAGTCTGGGTTACTCCTGCCTCAGGCAAAGGCAAGCCCATTCGTGGGATTGTTTTTGCTCAGGGACCTGGCAGCACCTGGTGGGTGATGCTTAAGGATGGAGAAGTCTGGTGTGTACCTCAAAGGGATTTGATTCTAGGTGAAAATATTCAATACTGAACTGTATGATGTTAATTGCCATACTAACAGTGTTTAATAAGTGTCTTTCAGATCAAGACAGTGATGATGAAAGCAGAGCTAGCTTCTTCGAGTGGCGCCTGACAACTTCTTCAAAGTTGATGTCTTTTAACCCACAAACAGTGGTCATGAGATGCACTAGATGTACCATTTTTCCTGCCCTGGGAGACTGTTGTGACAAATGAACTTAGTGAACTTTTCAAAGGATGGTCCACTGATTAAGATTAATTACTCCTGTGTATATATGTACATATGTGTATATTTATATAGTAGTAGTGATTAATTAGATTGTATTGATAGATTGTATTGTTAAGGTTTAAGTATTCAGTGAATGGCATATTATAAGGGGTGGAATGTCCTGGTGTTGTTAAAAACAAGTTTCTCTTTTAGTGAATTTGCCTGTCAGCTAAAGCCTTCATATCAACTGCATTTTCCTGGAGAACCAGACACATGTTTTGGTAAACATAGCAATGGAATGCAAGGTTATTGATAAGAATGGATGGACATCTTGCGAGAGGGGCAACGAGAAACAGGTGACCAAGAAACTGACCAACGGAGTATAACATCCCATTCACGTAAATACTTCATATAAAAGTGGGAGATCACAAGGATCTCGTCCCTTTCCTTCTTTTCCTTTTCCTTATGGCCGACATTAGGAGAGGACCTTGCTAGTCATCCCTGCGAACTGAGGCCTAGTGAGAGACCGAATCCAGCTCCAGTTGGCTGCAGAGTCCAATCCAGGACTTTGGGTGCCGGCTCTGCAGTTGCTGAGACTTTCAAGATTGGTTTTGTATATTTTGTATTATTTTCTCTATTTTTTTTATCAACATTAGTAAAACATTTTTAATTTTTCCAACTCTCTTCTCTCTGTCCTTGTTTCCCTCCCAATCGCCTGTCCTTAGTGGAAGGGGGGAGAAGGAGGGGCTGAAGGGGGAAGTGGGGGGAGAGTGGGTTAACAATATATCTGCCACGGTTTTATTGTCGCCCCGCAATCAAACTTTGACACTTTCCTCCCAAGTTTCCCTATGTATGGGGATATAGCGGAAGATTTGGCAAGGAGATTAGTTAAATGTAAATACGCTCAAGTGACTTGTACCTGTTTGTAGAAAAAGCACATACATCACACTAATTGTTTTACTGACCTTGTGTGCTTGATGAGTAGAATCTCTGTGTTAGATAACATAGGCCTGTGAGAAACTCTAGGCACCTTATCACTATGTCTGAGATTCCTGCTTTGTTGTGAGAAAGAGCGGGAGGCTGCGCCTGCCTGAAGCCTTGAAATACAGGCGAGCTCAGCAGGCCCAGTGATCTTCCAGCAGGGCTGAATTTACCAGCGCCTGCTTCCCCACTGGTGTCACCTCTGCCTGGGAGCTTAGGTGTGGCTTTGGAGGTCCCCCAGTCGAGAGGTAACTAAAATATAAACTTGCTCTTTGCAATGCATTTGTAGCCTCTGGCTCTTCTTGCAATGTGCCTGCATATGTGTACACACCCCACTTATTCTATCACTCTATCTTTAGGTGTAAAAATAAAATAGATTTTTTAGTAGCATCTGTTTGTCTTTATCTCACTCTTGGGATCATTTCAAAACCTTCCAGAGCCCAAAATCAGACTGGGACCCCACATTTTTTATTGGTGTCGTGGACAGGATCCCTTGAAGTGAGAGGGCTGTATCTTTCTATTTGTTTTAACCTGTAGTTTGCTTATATGTGTGTGCCTCTCAGGGAAGTTAGAGGTAAAATTTTGTAGAATTAATACTTACATATTGCCTCCCTGAAGTCAATTGCCCCTCGTATGCTTATCTGTCATTTGCTTGTACATGTGAGCCTCTCTGTGGAAGTTAGATGTAATATTTTGTAATAATATTTGTGTTGCCTCCCTGAGATAATTACCCCATTAATTGAGCATGGAAAACAATGGGCATACCCTGCCCTATGGGAAAAGACACATTATACAATCTTTTGGAAAAGCATAATGCTTGTTCCTCAGTATTGGGCACAGACTGAGCACAGAAAAATTGGTATAATTTGCAGAGTGTGATGGACCAAATCAGCACTTTACAAAATGATGCAAGATTTTGGTCCAGGAAAAAAATTATTTGTGCTGTATTGGGTACTAGCCTAGCTGCCACTGTGGAAGCTTGAGATCTACAGCATACAGCATAATCCCAAGTTATAGAGTCTTTAGGAGAACAAATAGAAAGTTGAAAAGAACAATTGGAAAATGAAAAGACCCAAATGCTTCATTTGAAATCTGTTTTAAGGAGGCAGCTCCTCGCAGGCGAGGATATTTTTTGGCTCCCTGAGAGGGAGATTGAACATCCTAGTAATGAACTGGAAGAAGCAAAATTAAGGTTGGACAAATTGGATGTTCTCTACGACCTTTAATCAAACCTGAATTTCAATATGAGAACAGCAAGGACAAATCTCCCCAGGTTATTACTGAAGAGGTTCCATACTCTGCTAAAGAACTAGCTAAATTGAAAAAGGATTTTAGCTGCGCTCCAAAGGAAACTGAGTCAGAATATGTTTGGACAGTATCACTGTCTGGCGGAGATCCGATATTATCAAGTGAAAAAGAGGACGAAGGTTATTGGAGACCAGGAGTGTTTTTAACCACTGGCAACTGCCGCACACCCTGGTCTTTAATGCAAAGAGTGATCTATTGCGCAGGAGGTCCAAATCCTTTGGAAAGAGGAGACCCCCTTGCTATTGTGGGGACAGCTGATCAATTGGTAGAAAATGTACAAAAAGCGGCATGCCTGCAAATTATGTACTACCGGGAACTTAAATTCAAACAAGAGTTCCCAATGATGATACCAGTTGACCCAGAATGAAGGACCCCGCTCATACGAGGCCTCCCAGACTCCTTAAAACCTATTGGTATTCATTTACTGGGGAAAATACAGGCAATGCCTCAAACTGAAAGAACTGTTGCCACACTAGATGGAATAGTAAACCCTGATTGTAGGACCCAAAAATTAAAAGTACAGACTTGGGGAGAGGTCATTCAGGAACTCATTATTTATGGACAGAAATATGGTCCAGTTAACGTTCCACCCACAAAAACTGACCCAAAAGGTCTGAGACGTACCAAGATGAGACTTCCTCTGTGTCTGGGTAACAGTAATAGAATGTGTCTCACCAGACCTCCCAGTGGAAGGGATATACCAAACAAACTGTCACGGAGGCACCCCGTAGGTTAATTTAAGGGACAACAGGGTCCAAAACAACTTTTATTAAACCGGTGAGAAACAGGGTTTTAGCACTCCAAAATGACTTAAATAAAGGTTCAGATATCAGTTGAGGAAAATTATTAAGGGGCAGCAACTAATACAACAGGCGGTCCACAGTGTGCATGCACACGGCTTCACTCAAAACAATGCCGGAGCCGTCCCTGAGTCCCGGAGAAGTACACACTTGCCTAAACACGGTGCGGGATTATTTTTAAAGAGATACACGTACTCGTAGTGAGTACGGGAAGTGTACACTCGCGATTCTGCGAGGGTTAATTTACTTACACGTGCAAATGTGCACGGAATATTACACGTGCTTACGTGGAAGCACGGGAGGAAAATACACACGCAATTGTGTGAGGAAATAATTTATACACGTGCTCGTATTGAGCACGGAAAGTTACACGTGCAAGTGTGCACGGAAAGTTACACGTGCATATGTGCATGGAAGGAAAATACACCCACGATTCTGCGAGGATTAATTTTACACGTGCTCATATGGAGCACGGAAAGTTATACGTGCATATGTGCACGGAAAATATAAATATACTCGCAATTCTGCGAGAAGTTTTACTCACACCCGTGGCGGCAAGGCAAGTGGAGTCTCCATCCCGGGGAGGGGGGCTCTCGGCGGCAGCATCTTGCTCATGCTCCGAGAGACCCGCAAATGGGCGGAGTCTCGACGAGAGTCCCATTTTTATAATGCCTGATCAGATCTGACTGTAGGCATTCTAGAAGCTTCTCTGCACCCCCACACTGGCTGTGGGTGCCCCTGAAGCCTCCAAACATCCCCCACACTGGCCGCAGGCGTCCAGCGGCTCACTGGCGCCTCGGCACTCCCTTCTCCTAATGGCCCTGGCCAGGGTGCTCTGGGGCCAAACAAAAGAAGCTGTTAGCCTCAAGTAGCAGAGAGAGAGGGAGATGTGCCTACTCCTTCCATACTGAAGGAGGGAGGAGGAGAGAGGGGGGTTTGCATTCTGCCACACAAACGTAATAACTTATGGACCATAGGGTGGTGAAAAGGTATTCCTGGAGATCTCAGGAACAGGTTATCAACTGATAAACTCAAGAAATTAATCTTACAATGGCTTGAAAAGTCGACCACTAAAATAGAAATGCCCGAAACCTCAATTTCTAGTGCACCTCTGCCCCCTGCTGACCTGATTGATTTAACTTCCTCACAGAAGCCCCAGGGAAACTAGGGTCTCTGCCCCTTTGTAGTGAGTGGAGGAGTGGTGAGTGGATGTATATTAGACAGCTCACTGAAAATTACTGAGGTGACTTATTAATTACTTGCCCTGTGGGACCTAAGTTGATACCATTAACATTCCTGATAGATCCTGGAACTCAAATCTTGGCTATTAAGATGAAAGATGCAGTACGAAGTGGCATCTCTCTGTCAAAACAACAGTTGTTTGTTGCAGATGCTTTTGGCAATGTACACACACAGAAATTGGCTACTGTTAGCCTGCACTTACCTGGAGATGAAACATCTGCTCCACTGATCACAGTTGTAGGACCCTTCCCAATTAATCTTTTGGGGACCGATGTTCTTAAGGGTAGAGCATGGACTGATACTGAGGGGAGGAATTGGTCATTTGGTGTCACGGCTCTAGATATGTCTGCTACACCCCGTGCCTTTGCTCCTCTTCCCCTCTCCGCAGCTAAAAACATTAAACCTTACCCACTGCCCTTAGGGGCAAGGGAAGGGATAACTCCAGTATTAGAAGAATTAAAAGAACAGGGGATCATAGTACCAACTCATTCCCCTTAAAACTCACTGGTGTGACCTATTCATAAGCTGAACTGAAAATGGAGGCTAACTGTTGATTACCAGAGACTTAATCAACTCAGGCCCTTTAACAGCCACTCTACCAAATATTGCCAAGCTCATAGCATCTATCCAGGAACAGGCTCACCCCATGGTGGCAACTACTGATTTTAAGGACATGTTTTTTATGGCCCCCTTACTACCTGAAGACTAAGAACACTTTGCATTTACTTGGGAGGGACAACAGTTTACCTTTATCGAACTTCCTCAAGGATATAAGCATTCTCCTACTTTAGCCCACCATGCTTAAGCATGAGAATTAGAGTTAATTCCTCTAGAAGGAGTGAGAATCTATCAATATATTGATGATGTGTTGATAGGGGGAAGTGAGGTAGATAAAGTCCAAGTGATGCAGGATAAAATTATTACATACTTAGAAAGCTTAGGACTGAAAATCCCACCTGAAAAAATTCAGGTACCAGCAAATGAGATAATTTTTTGGGGTATCTGGTAGAAAGGAGGAATGACCTGCATTCCTCAAAATACCCTTTCCACCTTAGATCAGATAAAAATGCCTGAAACTAAAAAGGAATTACAACATTGTGACAACTTTGAAGCGCTTCCCCCCCATCCTTAGCAGAACAAAGGACCTTGTTATGCCTTAAACGTCTGTTTTTTGTTACTTTGGGAGGATAAGATGGATGATTGTGTAGGCAGACATCTCCCTTATCTTTACCAAGGTGTTGTGTTTGGCAGAAGAGATAGATGGTTATGGTGTTAGGCACCTTGTCAATTGCTGTGGAGGCCTCATGGCCTAATTGGAATGAGATGAACCATCTGTCAGACAACTAATTATCAGAAGAAACCATGAACCAACAGCTACCCCTGATGGGCAAGACAACTCATTTCTGGTCAGTATTGTGAACTTTCCCCTAGTTTGAAGACCCCAGACCCATTTCCAGAAGAGTCTTCCTAATTAGCATGAAGAGTGAGCAGAGGGAGGAGATGAACTGCCCACATGTAAATGAACTGGGTTATAAAATGACCCTGCGCGTGGCATCAGGTGTGGCATGTATATGCTGCGCAGCGTGACCAAAGTCTTCAACGCATCCACCCTCCCTTCATCAGACATTGCTGGATTGATAACCTGTGAGTGGTGATATCTTACTCTCTTTCTCTCTCATATCTTAGTTTATATCTTTCTCTCTCTCTCTCTCTCTCTCTCATATCTCAGTCTTCCTTCTCTCTCTCTTTTCCTTTTTTCTTGAACATATAAATGTAACATCATTTTACTAATTGTTGCCAATCCACCATTTGTAGAAGTACTTTTGCTTTCAATGTATTGATAAGTTTTGTGATCTTATAAGATACTTTTCCAAGTCACTAATCACTGTAATTTGTACTCCCCCACGTGCTTTTAGTAAATTCATAATTGGACCCCCGGAGTGATTGACTGTCATTCACTTCGCATTGTCGTGCAGAATTACCCGGAGTTAACTCACACCTGATTTCATCTGTTGAGTCAGGGCGCATGTCACATTCAGAATTAACTAATCCTTCATCCCATCTGTTGGGACGGGACAAACATGCATTAGGTTTGCTTGTATTCTGGAGAAAACACATTACCGATTTTTCTGTCATTGCAAGGTCTTTATATGATCTACTACGAAAAGGAGTGTCCTGGGATTGAACCCCACTCCATGAAGAAGTACTACTACTCAGTTCCTGGGATCAGCTGATTGAAGCCAGCTCAGCCAGAGCCGTGAGTGAAATCTCGACGCTACAGAGGTGGGAGAAGGTAAAGAAAGGGGTTTCAGGTCGCGTTTTCGATTTTGCTACCTGGAAGTCCCCGGCAGCCCTGTGGAGTCGGCTGACATGGTGTGGGCATACCACGGTGACGGTGATCACACCCCTTCCCCTTTGCCTTGAAAAAGCCTCTGGGAGGGTGTTGGAACGATAAAGGACTCAGCATTCCGATTCAATGTAAATCACACAGAGACATTTATTACAGAAACAAGCCTCCTTATATATGCAACTTTATTCTAATCATGCGTCCACGCTCCAAGTATGGACTCGCTAAACGAGTATCATGGGCTGTCCATGCACTGGAGTCTCACTGATGATACGTCTGATGATTTACGCCATGCCAGGACCCCGCTGATTGAGGAACGCTCCTCTTTCTCACAGCAGATTCTGTTCTCAGCTTCTGGAAGCGGCCTTGAGATTCCTTTGAGCCAGACTAATTCAGCAACAAATCTTTATCGATCAAAACCCCTTCACAGTTCCCTCTTTTTGTTCTTGAATTAGTCAGGCCCCTTTAACTGCACAGTGAATCATTTTTGAAATATACTGCAACATAGAACACGTGATTAACAACATAATTACAATTACATATAACGCAGTTAAACCTCACTTAATAAGGTCAAACAACTACCTGCCTATTCTTAAACCTTAATTCTATCATGACAACCTTATTAACACACTATTTTAATAGATTCAAAATAACCAGACAAGTTAATACAATATATTCTCTTAAATTCCTAAAAGATTTATAACTGCGCAGTTTATAGGGTAACATACTTAATACCATCAGTATATACTAATAATTGAATTAATATCTTAAAAGTTATCTTAACCTATTTAAAAGATCAATAGCTTAACCTTAATATCCCTTCTAAAACTTTATCAGTTGCTAAACTTAGATTACTATGATAGAGATATCTCATAAATTTACCTTATCTATGCATTGACTATCTAATCATAATATCACCCTTTTGGATCTCTTGCTGATTGTTCAAATTGCCATTCTCCACAGAAGGTACACCACGTGCTTGCTAATAGGCTTCTAGACCACCAGGTCTGTGAGAATCTATAACACTGAATTAGGATCCATGGTTTACATCTCAAACAGGCCTCACAACTTATCTCTCTCCTGTCCATCTGCATCCGTTGAATCTTTGTTGAATCCACTTCAATCCTCGGCCTGTAATGACACAAACATAACCTTTTCCCCAGGTTATCAATTGATGAGGCCTTTTTCATTGACTAGTGATATGACCATAACTAATGTAGGTTCTTTCTGATTTAGCATGGTTTTGGGTCATACTTGCAAAGTATTTCATCACATACAATACTTTTGACAATTGGTTTTGTGGTGTTTCCCCTACTTCCCCCCTTTTTCTTTTTTAAAAAGCAAACAAACAAATAAACAAAAATAGTTCAGAACCAGATATGTGCGTTGGATCTTGACTACGTACTCAAAATCACAAATCAAATTGAGAGGTTCCTCCTTAAAAAGCTCTAAGTAATTTAAAGCTGTGCCAAGTTCTGCTAATTGGGTTGAACCTTCAATAATTTTTACAGAATGACGACAATTGTTATCTTCACACCAAACCACTACAGCTTTATGACACTTCCCAGAACCATAAACAAAAACTTTGCAAGTATGTAGGATCAGACCAAATACAAGTATGGTCTATGACCTGATGTTAAAGACTTGCAGGTTCTGCAGCAATTTACATTTAGGCATGCCAAAAGCTGTGCTGTTAAGAAAACCAGCTAGTGCAATTTATAAAGACATAGATTACAAAAAAAAAAAAATCAGAATTAAATTTCACAAATGGTACATATATGATAAAAAGATCATGGTCTATTAAGACTTAAATTCATTCCCTGCATTTTCTTGATCAGAGTGACAATTGGTATATAACAGTCGGTATATCAGTTTGCTAGCAATCTCATCATACTGTCCCACAATAGCCACAGGTTGTTTCTATGTTGTAGCTATAAATAGACAAATCTGCAAGTCAATTGGAATGCAGTCAGCCTGTAAGGTTGTCATAAATTTATTCCTCAAAGTTTCTAACTCCATTTTGGCTGTCATATTTATTGGATATTGTTTTCCCTTACTGGATCGAAGTGCTGTTTCAGATCTATCAGTGTAGGATTTGCTTTATCGAAACATTGGCTGTTA
This sequence comes from Nesoenas mayeri, assembly GCF_963082525.1. Lineage (NCBI taxonomy): Eukaryota > Metazoa > Chordata > Aves > Columbiformes > Columbidae > Nesoenas > Nesoenas mayeri. The sequence goes on from NC_137553.1 coordinate 15,148,239, forward strand.
ATACTAGTGGAAATACAGCATTTGAAATTTCCTTGGAGATTTCTCACTTGCAGCAAGCAAATCTGCACCATCTCAGCAGCTTCTTGTAGGCCATGCAACTAAAGAGAATTCTCAGAAAACGTTATTTGAGCTTACAATTTACTTAACAAATCTTAACCTAAGAGAGGTATAGGACTTTCTGGCAACTATAAGAATTCATGTATTAAAACTTTGTTCCAAATTTGGCATTCCAAAGAAGTCTCTTACAACTAATTACCACAGAATAAGTATATTAACAAATTTTTGGTTTACTTTTCCAGTTTCATTAGAACTACGGGTCTGCTCAGGCTGCCTTTAAACTTCACCCTCAGGTTGTTCCATTCAGTATTACATCACTGCAGTGGGGGGGGGAGAGAACCCCCCTTTCACCGCTTTAAAAGTGGGCAGCCAGGTTTTTCCATTTTTTTTTTCTTTCTCTTCTTGTTGCAGTTTAGATATAACCAAGGTCACGCAGCTGGCATAATGGCTGGTACAAAGTAGGAGGCTCTGGGAAACTTCTCAGTTACAATGAGCTGCACACAGGCCTGGGATATTTTGCTCTTTTGTTTTCCCATTTCATTCCAACCATAATACACTTTATATGCAATTCCAAGTAGCTCAGCAATAGTTACATTCCTTAGCTCCATTTACCTTTTACAATTTACAGATGTCAAAAACCAGTATAATAAACATAAATCCATTATTCTATTTTCCTAGATCCAAATCAGTCAATATTCTAGCAACTTTTAAATACAACCTCTTCCAAATTAACATCTATCATCGCATTTAGGTGTGGGGTTTTTTTGTTTTTTTGTTTTATTTTTTCAATGCAGAGTTTATCAATTTAAATTCTTTTCTGATCTCAAAATTACTAGATAACAATATGTCCTGGTTTTGTTAAAAACAAGTTTCTCTTTCAGTGAATTTTGCCTGTCAGCTAAAGCCTTCATAATTACTGCATTTTCCTGGAGAACCAGACACATGTTTTGGTAAACCTATCAATGGAATGCAAACTTATTGATAAGCACGGATGGACATCTCGCGAGAGGGGCAACGAGAAACCGGTCACCAAGAAACTGACCAACTGTGTATAACATTCCATTCACGTGAATACTTCATATACAATGGGAGATCACGAGGATCTCGTCCCTTTTTCCCTTTTCCTTTTCCCTATGGCCAACATTAGGAGAGGACCTTGCTAGTCGTCCCTGTGAACTGAGGCCTAGTGACAGACTGAATCCAGCTCCGGTTGGCTGCAGAGTCCAATCCAGGACTTTGGGTGCCAGCTCTGCAGTTGCTGAGACTTTCAAGATTGGTTTTGTATATTTTGTATTATTTTCTCTATTCTTATTAGTAGCATTAGTAAAACATCTTTATTTTTTTCCAACTCTCTTCTCTCTGTCCTTCTTTCCCTCCCGATTGCCTGTCCTTAGTGGAAGGGGGGAGAGGGAGGGGCAAAAGGGGGAAGTGGCGGGGGGAGAGGAGGTTAACAATACATCTGCCAGAGTTTTATTGTCACCCCGCAATCTTAACCCTCGACACAATATAAGCAATTACTCTAATGTATAAGGATGCATCTTAAGGGGGAGCAAGGTGGAATTTTAGCAGTGGAACCGGTTCCCATTTTGTAATTATCTCCCCAAACAAGATTCTTTTGGTACCAAATATGAATATGCAAACTAAAATACTGAGCTCAGATATGAAAACCAAACACCAAGTTCAAATATGCAGATGGATCACAGTCACACTAATTTAAGACAATATCTCAATTTTTGCATTGCACCTTTGGGCTACTTACTGCTCAGCCAGGTGGAGGTACCTCTGGGTCTCCCTGACAAAATAGGTCAGTGTGCGCTGGAGCCCCATTGGCACCCGCCCCCCTGCCGCCGCAGCGAGCTGGACTGGGCAAGGCCTTTTTTTTTTTTTTTTTTTGAGTGGTTGTTTTTTTTGTTGTTGTTTTGGTTTTTGTTTGTTTGTTTGTTTGTTTGTTTTTGTTTGTGTGTGTGTGTGTTTTTGTTTTGGTATTGTGAAAAATGCAGTTGTGATTCGTGCGAAGATGTTTAATGTTTACAGATATAACCAAATGAGGCACGGACTCTGAACTTGGAAAACAGAAAGGTGGTTAAGTTCTATGTAAAAAGTTATGAAACTTGTTTAGGAAGTTATATTGATAGAGGGAACTAACATTTTAAGGGTTAAGCAACTATACAATAAGGGCCTACTAACAAGCTAACATTTTAAACCACATTATTAATATCTAGTTTAGTGAATCCCCCATGCACCCAGTGCTGTTTTGCTTATGCTTTAATGAACACGTGTTTAAGGAATACAAGGAATTGGATTAAACGTTGTTTATCCATAGAAAATGCGTAAGTTATTTATTTCAATTGGCGACCCCGACGTGATAACCTTGGATAGCTCTGTGTTACCTAAGGTTCAAGGGAGGCACCCTACTTTAATAGTGGCCCTTGGACTCGGGTGTGCGGAGAGCTACCAACGTTATTCAAAATTAAAGCATAAGCAAAAGAATTGAGAAGAATTGAGCTCACTCCCCCTAAATGCTGCAGTTTACCTGTAATCCAGAGTGCATGAAGGTCCCGACGGGAAAAGTGAGCTGTAAGTACCGCCGGGTCGGGTAGGTCCTGATGGGAAAAATGGACTGTAAGTACCATCAAGTCAGGTAATGTGATTGTGTGACTAGTGTTGTTTGAGACGCAATCTGGTTGCGAAGCAAGTGCGGAGTCCTTCTAAGTGCAGTTCCAACACCCCGCGAGGGGCTTGGCCACTGAAGGGACAAAGTGAGTAAAGCACTCTCTCTGTGTTGTGGGTTTGAGCCCCACGTTGTAAGCTAGTGGGTTCAATTCCCACGTTGTAAGCTAGTTGTAGTGGGTTCGATCCGCACGTTGTGAGCCAGGTTTCATGGGTTTGAGGTTCCCACAAGAGGTCGAAGGGGAGCGACCTGCCAGAGGTACCCCCCCTGACAGTCCCTTGGCGGGGGGGGGTCATGTTAGAGTTTTGGACCCCCCAACAGTCCCTTGGGGGGGATCATGCTAGAATTCTGGGATGAAGAGAAGTTCACCCAAGGAAAAAGCAAAGGATAAATGGACTCAAGGAGTGGACCCCCCATTTTGTAACAAAATCCTGGGGAGATATAAGAAAGAAACTAGAAAAACTCGAAGAAACAAGGAGAAACAAAGAGTTAACTCATCCCTCATCCCATCTGTTGAGACAGGACAGTTTATTTGGTGTCAGAAGTGGGATATTCTGTGAGAAGCGGTTTGGGGGGGATAGGAGTTAGAGGCTCTAAAGGAGGTCTGTGCTGTGTTCTCCGGCAGTAGGTCATGGCATCCTGGGTCAAGCCAGGCCTGGACTGCTCCCTGATATTGAGTTTGCTGAAAGATTATAAGGCTTGCCAGAGTCCTGAGGGTCTTAGGTGGGCTTCTGGACATTGGTCGTCTCCAGATATTGTAACTGAGCAAATAAGGGACTTGGCAAAAGAAAGCAGATTTGAGATTTCTGCTGTTTTGGAAGCAGCATTGATAGCTGCCCCGAAAGACAAGCAAACTGAGCAAGAGATCATTAAATCACTGTAGACAGATTTACAAGCAGAATGGTTTGAACTTCAGCAAGTGGAGAGAGAATTAGCTGATAACAAATGAATCACAGAAAAACTTGCAGAACAGACTGCAAGATGCCTTTTAGTACTAGTTTTTATTCTTTGTGGGTATCTTTTTGAATGTGTTGCAGTTTCGCAAGTCTTTGCCTGTTGTATGGTATAGTAAGATCACAAATTGACCCAAAATGTACATTTTGTGACGATGAGCAATTTGGCTCTTGGCTATGTGAATGTGGTGATGGGGTTTTGTGTGTGAAAGCCATTGCTTTTCTTTCTGGCATGCTGGCTTTGTTCTGGTATCTGGACTTGCACGGCTCTGTGATAGGCTGTGTCTCATCTCGGTGTGCTGGATTTGGCTCTTTTGTATGCGCACCGGATGGGGGGGTCCTGGTTTGGGGATGGCAGTTGTGGCGCCCCAGATGAGACACTGATAAAAGCCTTGACCGGTCTAGCTTGCTGCGGCGGGGGTGGTGGGTGCCCATGGGGCTCCAGCATGCACTGACTTGTTTTGTCAGGGAGACCCAGCGATGCCTCCACCTGGCTGAGCAGTGAGCGGTTCAAAGGTGCAATGCTAAAATTGAGATATTGTCTTGAAGAAGTGTAACTGCGATCTGTTCGCATATTTGAACTTGGTATTTGGTTTGCGTGTCTGAGCTCAGTATTTTAGTTAGTATGTTTAGATTTGGTACCAAAAGAATTTGTTTGGGGAGATAATTACAAAATGAGAACCGGTTCCATTACTGAAGTACCACCTTGCTCCCTCTTAAGATGCATCTGTACACATGAGAGTAAATTAGTGAGGGAAGTGATTTGAATGTGAAATTCTGAGTTAGCTGTATTGCAGTTAGTATTGTTCTGTGGATAGACTGATTTGGATCTAAAATTAATGTCAGGGATTGATGCTTAATATGCTGCTTATTGACATCTGTAAGAAGTTACAAAAGGTAGGAGCTGAGGGATGTAACTATTGCTCAGCTAATTGAAATTGCATATAAATTTTATAGACGCAGGAATTAAATGAAGAGAGAAAAAGAGAGAAAAAGTGCAAGAGGAGCCCAAGCCTGTGCCCGGCAGCTTCCCCTTGATAAGCTGCGGCGAGAAGAAAAAAAAAAAAAAAAAGTGAAAAGCTGAGTGCCTACTAAAGCGGTGAAAAAAGGCGGGGAGAGCGGCGGCTGCTGGAGCTGGAGCTGCAGCTCCTCTCCTCCGGGCTCGCTGGCTGCGGGGGATGAAACGGGGGGGGGGCAGTTGCCACCTGGCCCGTTCCTGCTGGGCTGCTTAGTTGTGTGTAACGCGTACAGAGTACGCAGATTTCCCCTTAGATATACATCTTCTGACCCAGGTTCAGAAGTAGGAATTCGGCCAGTAATAGAGAAATTCCTGCAAATCGGGTTATTAAAGGAGTGTGAGTCCAATTACAACACCCCTATGTTGCCTGTCCGCAAGCCAGATTGGTCATATTGGGTGGTTCAGGAATTATGAGCTATAAACAAAATAGCTGAGGACCTCTACCCAGTGGTAGCAGACCCACACACCCTTCTGAGAGTATTAACACCTAATTTGACTTGGTTTATTGTTTTAGATTTAAAAGATGTTTTCTTTTGCCTCCCTCTCCATGAAGTTAGCCAGACAATATTTGCATTTGAATGAGAGAACCCTAAAAATAAAGGTAAAACCCAGCTCACATGGACGGTGTTGCCACAAAGATTCACGAATAGCCCGACAATATTTGGAAATCAGCTTGCTAAAGATTTTGAATCCTGGGAAGCCTCATCTGATGAGGGACAGATGCTACAATATGTGGATGACATTTTAATCGCTACTAGAACCACGGAGACGTACGTGACCTGGACCCTATGGACCAGAAACACCTGCAATGGAATAAGGAAGCCACACGAGCCTTTAAAGAACTTAAAAAGGCTTTGATGTCAGCCCCTGCTCTAGGACTCCAAGATGTGAGTAAACCATTTTTCCTACTCTTTCAGGAGAAACAGGGAATACCCTTGGGTATATTGGCACAGGATCTTGGCCCATATCGACAAGCAGTGGCCTATTTCTCCGAACAGTTAGACGCAACTGCAAAGGGGTGGCCTGGATGCCTGCGGGCAGTTGCTGCAGTGGTACTGAATATACAGGAGGCCTGGAGATTTACCATGGGTCAGAAAATGACTGTGCTAGTATCCCACACAGTGTCTAACAAGATGGTGTAGAAATTATCTCACTAACATTGTCAACCCAGCTTCTTTCCTCAGTGGTAACTTTGGAGAACCAGTTCATCATGACTGCCTGGAGACCATCGAAGCAATGTAATCCAATTGACCAGATCTAAAAGACATTCTTACTGAAAACTCTGAAAACTGGTTTATGGACGGAAGCAGCTAACCGTGAGGGTTGTGCATGTGCACAGAGCAATTTGGAAAGAAAAGGGACTTTTGAACTCTCAAGGCAAACATATCAAACGTGCGGAGGAGATATTGAAACTACCGGAAGCAGTTCAACTTCCTAAGAAAATGGCAATCATGCATAATAGGGCACATCAGAAAGTGAGCTCGGAATCAGAAAAGGCTGGCGGTCAGAGAGGCAAAACAAACGGCTAAGCAAAAGGTAAAAACAGAAAGTGCTCTAGTCCATTGGGGACAGGTCTCTTTAAAAGGTAAGCCAGAGTATACTAAAGAGAATCAAAACTCATCATAGATTTAGAGGAATAATATAATAAGGAAGGGTGGGTTCACACCCCTCAGGGAAAACTTATTGTCCCCTTTCATGTAGTTTGGCCTTTAGTAAGGGAAGAACATAAGAAAGGATTTTGGGGAATAGAACCACTGTGCAAACATTTGATTAGGGAAACAGGAGCCAGAAATTTGTATATCACTATAAAACAGGTGACAGCAGTGTGATCTTTGCCTCCAGACTAATCCCAAAAATATGCCCAAGCTAGAAATGGGTCAAATTGGGAAGGGGAATGAGCCTGGACCACAATGGGAAATTGATTGTTCAGAACTCCCAGGAAAAGGGGGGTACCGATATTTGTTGGTATTAACTGATACTTTTTCAGGTTGGCCAGAAGCATTCCCTACCAGGACAGCAAAAGTTTAGGAGGTGACTAGAACATTGATACATGAAATAACACCAAGGTTTGGAGTTCCAGCTGTTATATCCTCCGATAGAGGGCCACATTTTATTTATGCGTATGTGAAGTCTTTTTCAGAAAACTTTGGAACCATAATAGGAAGGTCCATTTCAAGACCTCCTGATATCCTTCACTGCTACCAATATTAAATAACAAAATGCCTGGATTCATCATTCTAGATTGAAGAAAGCCTGTGAAACACCACAGAGGGTAACCTGGGTGCAACCTGGAAAACTATATTTTTCACAATCACCTTTTAGTCCTTCTGGGTGACCAGCCTGGGTGGTGCTTACCACATTGGTAAGAAGAAACCCAAAAGAACAAAACAAGTAGAATTTTTGGTAGATATGGGGGCAACACTAATTAAAACCTGGAAAGAATAAACTCCAACCCCATGATGGGAGGGGCCTTTTCTTGTTTTGTTAACTACAGAAACAGCGGTTCGGACTGCAGAGAAAGATTGGACGCTCGCCTCTCGAGTTAAAGAACCCCTGACGGAAGAAAGAACCTGGAAAGTAACTCAAGGACCGGGGGAATTGAAACTGAAATTAACACGGGATCGGTGATGTAACTACTATCAGTATTGTTCATATGAATGTCCAGTATAAATGAAAATCAGAATGTTTTAATAGTTAAGCATGTTGAACTTGTTGTATATGTAATTCTCTTATCTGTATTTGATGTTTAGGTTGTAATGAACTGTGGTATAAGCATATCCACGAAGGGAAATTACCAACAGGATTGTGTAATAAGCATTTAAGAATAGAAGATAAGGAAACCAAAGCTAGGTTGAGAATTCTAACAGTCACTGGAGGAATACAAAAAGAATAGTGAAGAATGATGGGAGGTATTTACTAAAGGGGTGTATGGGAATTTAGAGAGTCCACCAGTGATAGGAAGAATAGAGTGTAAAAAGAGAAATCAAATTTTGTGTTGTCCTGTTGCTCCTGGGAAGTGAAGGCCAAGAGTTTGGAATACGATAAAAAGTCATCACCTAACGGCAAAAATAGGAAAGACGGGGACACTACCCTTGCTGCCGAGAAGATGATGAACTCGGCTGCCAGCTGCAACCTGGTAGGCCAGAGAGGCAGAGGATGTAGAAACCTGGACCTGATCCTCTTGCTAGGAGTGGTGACTTATTGTTCCCAACTTATCCTGGCCAATCCCTGTACCAAGTGCTATGAGCGCGTGAGAATAGGACAACTGACACAATATGTTCTCAATTATCACACTCATGTTAATTCTGGATGTTACGATAGAACAAAATTGGAAAAATGTGAAATCCAAGGGCAGAAGTTATGGGTGGCAACTAATCTAGGGAAAGGTGGACTCGGTGTAGGCTCTGTCTCCTGCCCTAGGGGAGAACAGAGTATCTGTTTTTCACAAACTGGTATGTGGGGCTATTCAGATGGAGGGCGAGTGCAAGATCAGTATAAGGAGGAGTTAGTTAAGAGTGCTACTCAGGAACTGAAAAGAAGGCAAGAGAAACAGAAAGTGGTACAGAAAAGCAGTGATTGGTATGAAGAAATAAGGCAAAAAGACAAGGGATTACAATTACCAACAGTAGGGAAAAACCTGTTTATAGACCTTATGGAAAAGACAGCTCGGGAATTAAATGTCACATCATGCTGGATATGTGGGGGGTCTCAAATGGCAGAACAGTGGCCTTGGAGAGGAGAGAGTGTAAGCCCAGAAGGATTACTGGTATGGAATAGAACTCATATAACTCGAAAAAAAAAGACCAGAAGGATGGGTATTAAGTCACTTAATAATAGGGCAGATATGCATATAAAGGGATGATGGTAAATGAGATTTTACTGAATACGTTGGACAAATCCCTTGTAAGTTAGTGTTGAGGGCAAATTCATCAAATACTTCTATTCCTCCCACTTGGTGGCCAGGTCCACCTAATGGATATTGGTCTCGAAATTGTAGCCTGGGAAATGAAACGATATGCTGGAAGAATCAAAGCAAAGCAAACCCCTTTGAGGAAATTGGGGATTTAAGGAGATATTGGCAGAATCCTGGCTCTACCGATATAAACGAACCATGGAAAGCCCCTGATGGATTATTTTGGATATGTGGGAATAGAGCTTATAATGAGTTAATGCCTAGGTGGAGAGGGTCCTGTACAATAGGGATAATTCAACCAGCATTTTTCCTTTTACCAAAGGAAAAAGGGAGTCATCTGGGGAAACCTCTGTACGAAACTTTAAACAGAGAGAAGAGGGGTTTAATAAATGCCCCCATAGGAGGAACGCAAACTTGGAAAGATGATGAATGGCCTGCGAAAAAGGATAATTGAATACTATGATCCAGCCACCTGGGCCCAAGATGGAAGCTGGGGATACCGTACCCCAATATATATGCTAAACTGAATTATCCAGTTGCAAGCAGTGGTTGAAATAATAAGCAACTGGACAGCTGAGGCACTGAATCTTATAGCAAGACAATTGTCTCAGACCAGGGTTGCAGTGTACCAAAATCGGGTAGCCTTAGATTATCTTTTAGCTGAAGAGGGGGACGTCTGTGGGAAATGGAATACTTCTGAGTGTTGTTTGGAAATAGATGATAATGGGGAAGCTATAATGAAAATAGCAGAGGAGATAAAACGAGTTGCACATGTACCAGTACAGAAATGGAATTCTATACTTACTAGCCATTGCTGGGATAACTTATTTGGGGGAGTCTGGTGGAAGAAAATAGGGTTCATGATATTATGCGCATTTCTGGGTTTACTGTTTGTACCATGTATGATCCCATGCTTTATTCAGTTCATACATTCATTAGTCCAAGGCATGCAAATCTCAGCCATGCCTATAGATCCTGAAATGGCAACAAAAGGAACGGGGCATAAATTGATGATTTTAAAAGATAACACTGGACCTAGCTGCCGCTAGGCAGGTGCTGGCTAACTTTGAGGCCAAAGCACGAATCAATAGGATAAAAAGAAAAAGGGGGAATTGTGAAAAAATGCAGTTGTGATTCGTGCTAAGATGTTTAATGTTTACAGATATAACCAAATGAGGACTCTGAACTTGGAAAAGGGAAAGGTGGTTAAGTTCTATGTAAAAAGTTATGAAACTTGTTTAGGAAGTTATATTGATAGAGCGAACTAACATTTTAAGGGTTAAGCAACTATACAATAAGGGCCTACTAACAAGCTAACATTTTAAACCACATTATTAATATCTAGTTTAGAGCTGTATGTAACTAATTGTGCTAAAAAAAGCAGGACTTCATTAAATGCTGAGATAAGAAGTTTTACAGCACCAGCTGCAACCTTGAGGAGACAAGATAGCCAAGATTTACAGCAAAAAGGGGGCGTCAGTCTGGTTTCAGTCGATTTGGTAGCTTGGGTTCCAGCCAGTTCCTCCTAATGAGCCAAAGGTAAAAAGTCCACTGTGACGAAGCTGAAGGAGCCTTCATCCAAAGACCCCTAAAGACCCTTCTTCAAATTCACCAAGTGACATTGCACAGGCGCAACAGGGGAGGGTCAAGGAGAGGAATATGTAAATGACTATCTGAGACTCATTTTAATAAAAAGTGGGAAAGGTCATGAATATGTATAGGCGTTTCTGGGGTGATTATGAATATGTAATACCATACTGTATTTAAGCACACTTCTTATTGTTAAAAGTGTGCGTGTTGGGCGGAGTGAATCCCCCGCGCACCCAGCGCTGTTTTGCTTATGTTCTAATGAACAAGTGTTTAAGGAATACAAGGAATTGGATTAAACGTTGTTTATCCATAGAAAAAGCGTAATTTATTTATTTCAGGGGTTTTTTTTTTTTGGTTTTTTTTTTGTTTGGTTGTTTTTTGGTTGTTTTTGTGTGTGTGTGTGTGTTTTCTGTTTTGTTTTATTTTGTTTTGTTTTTTAGTGTCTCATCTGGTGCGCTACAGCTGTTATTCCAAAACCAGGATTCTTTACATGGTGTGCATATGGAAAAGCCAAATCCAGCATACCGAGATGAGACACAGCCTGTGACAGAGTTGCGCAAGTCTGAAAGCCGGAATAAAGGTAGCATGCTGGAGAGAAAAATAACAGGTACTACACGCAAAATTTTTCGATCACATTCATGCAGTTAAGAGCTAAACTACTCATGATCTTCTGAATTATCACAAAAAGCACATTTTGAGTCAAGGGATTCTCATGATTTAACAGACTGTGAACTTATTGTACCATATAGCAAAGACTTACCAAAATTGTAACATGCTTAAACAGATGCCCACAAAGAAAACAGGTTAATAAGGAAAGCATCTTGCAGACTTTAACAAGTTTTCTGTGACCTGTGTGTTATCAGTTAACTCTCTCTCAGCTTGTTGAAGTTCAAATCACACTGCCTGTAAAACTGTCTGAAATGATTTAATGATTTCTTGTAGAGACTTATTTTGTCCTGCTCTTCTGGCCTTAAAACCAACATTAATCACAACAAAGTGTTATACTTCAAGATTCTATTCTCCGGACACTTTTCCCAATCATTTAACTTATACAGCAGCCAACACTGATTTCAGTATTTAACAAGATCTTCCTTCCTCATAATTTCGAGTGCTTTCCTAAGTTTTAAAACACCTCCCAATACTGATTTTTTAGGAACGCAACTGAAAACAATCATTCCTGACCCCATCTCGCAAGTAAAAACCTTGAGAAGAGGGAGGGAGGGAGGGAGGGGGAGGAGGGGAGGAAGGCACAGGGCTCCTTGCAGCATGAGTAGGAAAAGCAGGGAGAAGGTTTTATGGTGCACTTAAAAACAACCAGTAAAACAATTAACTCACATTCCTGACAAGCTGCTTGATTTTCAGAGAGGCAATACACAGGAGCACATAATATGTACTGTAAAACTCGCAAATAACATGTTGATAGCAAACATTAGCATTCTCTACTGCTAATTTCAATACTAGTGCTTCCTTAACTTCAAAGTTTTCAACCTGCTTATTGATGGCCTCTTGAAGGTGGTCAATAAATTGCATGTAATTCTCATTGGGACCCTGATTAATAGTTGCAAATGATTTGGCTGCTTTGTTGGTTTCAGGCACCTCTCTCATAGCTTGATATGCAAGGTCTGCTGACTGTCTCAGGATTTCCGAAACTTATTGTGCCTGTAGTTGTGGTGTGTCAATTAGTGTCTCTTCCAGGAGTTGTGGGATACCTGCCCCTTGCGACGAATCCCCATCGTTCTGTCCTAAATGATCTATAGCTGTTACATTGCATAGGTCTAATTTTGCTTGAGTTTTTCATGGTTCTTATCTGATCTCGGGACAACTCGTACACATACTTAACTTTTCAAGAAAATTGCTTCAAACTCTCATCCTCTTCCGAGTCATCAGATAACATGGACTTGAACGGTGCTGGAGAATCATTAGTAACAGGGAGGTTCGGAACAGTGCACATTCTCGGCCATACTTTCTAGCATCATAATTATTTGTATAACCTGAGTCCCCAAGCGCATCCCCTTTCCCGTCACGATCAGCATGACCGTATTGCTGACTGTTGGATTCACTCGCTAATAGCTGATCTGATCTTTCACACAGTTCTTTTGCCCAGTTCTTATCTGGCGACTCCTTCTGCTCTCTCGTAGGAGTTAGGAGGTAGAAGGCGGTAAAGGCAGACACGAATCGGTAAAAGGACTGATATTACACTTATTTATGACTTTAGCATTCTCAGCTTTCACCAGTTCTTTTGACAAATTGTCTGATTCCAGTCCTTTAGACTTCTTGATCTCTCTAGAGTTGGGTAATGTTATAGGAGTCCATCCTCTCGGTAATTTTCCTCCCTCCGCCCCAGACTGCTGTATCATCGGGGGTGCCGACGGCACAACAGGGGATGGAGTTGGGAGGGGGTCAAAAGGCACGATCTGGGTAAACTTTACAGTCATTTTTAGGTTTGTTATCAGGCTGCAACACTGGAAAAATTCCGGCAACGGCAGCCCGCTGAGCCTTAAAGTCTTTTAAGGTGGAAATTATAAGCTTCCATGTAGTCGCTAATGATTTAGCTTCTTTGTCATCTCCACTGCTGACCTTATTCCATAATTTCTGCCCTATATCGTCCCAAAATTCAATTTTAAAAATCTTCTCAATTTCTGCCGGGTAGCCGTTAGTTCTACACCAAACCAACAGTCTACGTATGTTACTTTCTTCATATTTAAGTCCTCTCACAGAGAGAATATGCAGGAGGAACTTAACTATAACTTGTTCTTCAGAGGATACATTTTGCCCCATAACTTTACTCTTCCCTCCTCCTGCTCCCAGCCGCTCACCTTTTTTCCTTTGCTGCGTCAATGACTTTATACCCGGGGCGTCCTTACACCTCCGTCCAGTCTTCAGTCCAGCTGAAGCCGCTCCCGACTGGGCCGCTCCAGGCTTTTCACCGATTGTAGTGGTACGCCATTCAGAGTATCACGTCGGGGTCACCATTTGTTGGAACGATAAAGGACTCAGCATTCCGATTCAATGTGAATCACGAAGAGACATTTATTACAGAAACAAGCCTCCTTATATATGCAACTATATTCTAATCACGCGTCCATGCTCCAAGCATGGATTCGCTAAATGAGTATCATGGGCTGTCCATGCGCTGGAGTCTCACTGATGATACGTCCAATGATTCACGCCACTCCAGGACCCCGCTGATTGAGGAACGCTCCTCTTTCTCACAGCAGATTGTGTTCTCAGCTTCTAGAAGCCGCCTTGAGATTCCTTTGAGCCAGACTAATTCAGCAACAAATCTTTATCTATCAAAACCCCTTCACAGGAGGGAAGCAACGCGTCGCTGCCCACCAGGTGCTGGGAGGTGAACCAGCTTGTGAGGCAGGTGAGCACTACCCAAACTGTGCTGCAGCAGCAATTGTGGTTGGCCGTGCAGTAGGGCTCAGAGGTTCTGTTCCTCCTTGCTGTTAGACCTCCCACCTGTTGCTGGTGACACAGACTGGGGTGTGGCAGGGCAAGCAGACAGGACACAACCAGCTCTTGTAGGTGAGTTTGTTGGGGGTTTCTTTTGGGTGGTCTTTTTTTTCATTAAAGGCCATAATGGTTTCTAGAAAAAGGAAAGCTGTTGCTGCTGTTAATACAAAGAGTGTGTCTACACAGACACTACCCTCCAAGAAGGATGCAGCCACCCAGGTTTCTGGCTGTGCAGAGTGTTTGTGCCTGGCATTGGTACCAGAGGATGGTATGGGAGGCACCTGTGTATGATGTGACCAGGTCAATGACTTACTGTGCCTAGTGGCAGAGCTTAAAGAAGAGATGGAGAGACTAAGATGCATTTGGGAGAGTGAAGAGAAAATGGACTGGTGGAGTCAAACCCTTTTGACTCCTAAGGGTGTGCAACAGGAGATGGCAAAGCCCTGTCCCTCCTGCCATAAGGCAGATAGAGCAGACCTAATTGATGGGGGGGAATGGAAACAGGTCCCTGATTGGAGAGGTAAAAGAACCCTCTCTCGAACCCCATCACCACCCTTGGTGCCCTTAACAAACAGATACGAGGCCCTGGACCCAGAAAATCAGGCAAAGAACAGCCAAGAAGATCTGCCTGGAGAGCCTCCTGGATGGACCTCATCTACAAAAAGGATTACAACTGCAGGTATAAGAAAAAAAATGAAGAAGGGTGGTTGTAGTCAGTGACTCCCTTCTGAGGGGAACAGAGGGCCCTATATGTCACCCAGACCCATCCCAAAGGGAGGTCTGCTGCCTTCCTGGGGCCAGGGTGAGGGACATGAATAGAAGACTTCTGGAGCTAATTCAGCCCTCAGACTATTATCCCCTGTTAGTAGTCCAAGCTGGCAGCAAGGACATAAATAGAAGAAGTACCAAGACAATTAAAAAAGACTTCAAAGCACTGGGTCTGTCAGTTCATGGGACAGGAGCACAGGTGATATTTCCCTCAGTTCCTGTGCTATCTGGGATGGATGAGAAGCTAAATAGAGGAGTAGAAAAGCCCATCTCATTAACAGGTGGCTAAAGGATTGGTGTCACCATCATCGGCATGAATCATCGGACGTATCATCAGTGAGAGTCCAGCGCACGGACAGCCCACGATACTCATTTAACGAATCCATGCTTGGAGCGTGGACGCGTGATTAGGATATAGTTACGTATATAAGAAGACTTGTTTCTGTAATAAATGGCTTAGCATGATTCACATTGAATCGACTTGTTTTGCTTAGTCCTTATCTCGCTCTACATCTGGTGATCCCGACGTGATGCTCTGATCGGCGTACCACTGAAGTTGGGGAAAAGCCTAGAGCGGCCCAGCCGGAGGCGGATCAGCTGGACTGAGAACCGGGCAGAGGCGTACGGACGTTCCGCATTGTTGAAGAAGTCACCATAAAGGGTGAGCGGCTGGGAGCGGGAGGAGGGAAGAGTGAAGTTATGGGGCAAAATATATCCTCTGAGGAAGAAGCCGTGGTTAAACTCCTCCTGCATATTCTCTCTATGAGAGGAGTTAAATATGAAGAAAGTACTATCCGTAGATTGTTGGTTTGGTGTAGAACTAATGGCTACCCGACAGAAGCTGAAAAAGCTTTAAAAATCGAACTTTGAGACGATATAGGGCAGAAATTATGGGATAAGATTAGCGACGGAGATAAAGAAGCCAAATCACTAGCGACTACTTGGAAGCTTATATTTACCACCTTAAAAGAACTTAAGGCTGAACGGGCTGTGGCTACTGGAATTTTTACGGCGTTGCAGCCTGATAAGAACTCTAAAAATAACTGTGAAGCTTATCCAGTTCGTGTCTTTGACCCCCTCCCTACCCCAACCCCTGTCGTACCATCAGCACCCCCGCTAATACGGCAGTCTGGGGCGGGGGGAGAAAAATCACTCAGCAGATGACCTCCAATACCATCACACGACCATAAGGAGACCAAGCAGTCCAAGGAACTGGAGTCAGATAATTTGTCAAAAGAACTGTTGAAGGCTGAGAATGCTAAAGTCGTAAATAAGAGTAATATCACTCCTGTTGCTGATTCGTGTCCGCCATTACCGCCTTCTACCACTCCAACTCCTGCGCCGGAGGAGAAGGAGTCACCGGAAAAGAACTGGGTTAAAGAACTGTGTGAAAAGATAGATCGGATACAACTGAAAAAATCCAGTGCTCAGAAAGGCGATTGTCTTGATGGTGACCAAACGGGGGGTGCAACGGGGGGTGCAACGGGGGGTGCAACGGGAGGTGCAACGGGGAGTTCGGGCTCTACGAATGATTATGATATTAAGAGACATTGGCGAGGAATTATCAGAAATGCGATGATAGAAGGTGAAATAACGAGTGCATACCCAGTCTTTTATCAGCAAGACGAACAGGGTAATCAGAAAACTGGGTGGGCTGCGTTGCGTTGGGAGGAGGTAAAAGAGGCTAGAAAAGCAGTGCAACAGTATGGGTTGCACGGAAAATATACACAAGGCTTTATTAATACTCTTTTTGATGGGCAGATACTAACTCCTTACGATTGTCGTCAGCTGGCTACGTTGCTACTAACACCAATGCAAGAAGTTCTCTGGAGAAGTAGGTGGATTGATGCTTGTGAGGAAACAGCTATTTATAACTTAGACCGCAAGGAAGGAGATCCATTGCGCCTTGCTTCGAAAGAGAAGCTACTGGGGGAGGGAGAATTTGCTAACCCTCAAGCGCAGGCACAATTAGATACTGCCATCTTGCGGCAGAGTTCCTCTCTTGCAAGAGACATTCTCCGAACTCTACCGGAAGAAGGTAAATCAGTCTCTCCGTACTCTCAGGTAAAGCAAAAGGACAATGAATCGTACATGGCTTTTCTTGAACATCTAAGGGAAGCTTTGGATAGGGCTCCGATTGATACTAATGTAAAAGAACCTTTGCTTATGAAACTCGCAGTGGATAATGCCAACCCAGTTTGTAAGAAAATTTTGCTTGCTTTACCAAAGCATAGCTCAATAGCTGAGATGATGGATGCTTGTGCCAGGGTGGGCTCAGTGGAAGAGAAATTTGGTTTTATGGCTTCCGCATTCGCGGCTGCTATGAAGCCCCTGTTAGCTCGCACTCCGAATAGATCACGCCGATTTTGTTTCAAATGTGGAAAAACAGGGCATTACAGATCCCAATGTCATGTCAATCAGACTTATCGAAGATCAAATAAGAGTGGTACAGATCCTATAGACAGTAATGTATGTTACCGCTGTGGAAAATTTGGACACAAGGCTAAAGATTGTAGGTCTAATTTTCACAAAAATGGGCAGCCATTGGGAAACGGGGAAACGAGCGCACCGAGACCCGGCGCGATGACACAAGTAAGGTCTCAGGCTGCTTGCACACAATCACCGCTGCCACCTCAGGGAGTGCCACAGTGGACGTAGAAACTATGAGAGATGTAACATTAATTGACACTCAGGTACAATGCATACCAACAAACATGACTGGACCACTAGGGCATGATTTAAGTGCTTTGCTCCTAGGGAGATCATCTGCCACTAGAAATGGCATTTTTATACTTCCAGATGTAATTGATGCACATTTTGCCGGCATAATTTCAATTATGGTATGAACTCTTAGTCCACCAGTCCACATTCCCAAAGGCTCAAAGATAGGCCAATTGGTTCCATTTAAAGCAAATGTTCCAAAAGTCTCAATTAAAGAGCGTACAGAAGAAAGCCCTGATTTTACTGACAATGCAGAGTTGTATTTAGCTCTGGATATTGGTAAGGCTAAGCCAATGGAAAAGGTGACTCTTTTAGATAAATCTGGTCAGTCACAGACTTTTAAAATTCTAGTAGACACAGGTGCTGATTTGACTATTATCAGCAAAAAAGATTGGCCAGTTTGGTGGCCTCTCGAATCTCCGCACATACCAGTCATGGGTGTTGGGGGTATGCGGAATACCCAGGTGAGCAAACATCACTTACAAATGCAGTTATCTGATGGTTCACTATGTTCTGTACGACCTTATGTGATGTCTATCCCTGTTTCTCTATTAGGACGAGATGTGTTAGGACAACTAGGAGCAACTCTGGTGACAAAACAACAGCATTTCTAGAAGCAGCCCTTGATGATGGGCGACCAGTACTGAAATTACAATGGAAAAATGATGATCCGGTCTGGGTAAATCAATGGCCGCTCAGTAAAGAAAAACTCGCCCATGTCGAAGATCTTGTTCAGACACAACTTGAAAAAGGGCATTTAGAGCCATCTACAAGTCCCTGGAATACTCCTGTGTTTACTATTCAGAAAAAATCAAATAAATGGAGGTTGTTACATGATCTTCGAAAAATAAATGATACCATGGAAGACATGGGGGCATTACAACCGGGATTACCGTCCCCTGTCATGATTCCAGAAAATTGGCAGATCTTAATAATTGACTTGAAAGATTGTTTTTTCACCATTGCTTTGCATCCTGATGACTGTAAACGCTTTGCATTTTCCATCACAGTATCACAGTATGTTTGGGATTGGAAGGGACCTCAAAAGATCATCTAGTCCAATCCCCCTGCTGGAGCAGGAACGCCTAGGTGAGGTTGCACAGGAACATGTCCAGGTGGGTCTTGAATGTCTCCAGAGAAGGAGACTCCATACATTCTGTGAATAAGGCTGAACCTGCGAAGAGGTATCAATGGGTAGTTTTGCCACAGGGAATGAAAAATTCCCCAACTATGTGTCAAATTTATGTAGCTTGGGCCTTGCAATCGATTAGAAAATCTCATCCTGAGTTAGTGATTTACCACTACATGGATGACATATTAATAGCTGGGGAAACTTTTTCGACTGATCTGTTGATAAATGAAGTATCTGATACATTGCAGCATAGGGGATTACAAATTGCTCCAGAAAAGGTACAAATTCAACCGTCATGGAAATATCTTGGTTGGGAAATTTCTCAGTCCACAGTGAAACCTCAGAAAATAGTATGTCGGCCTGTCATTCGATCCTTAAATGATGTGCAGACACTTGTGGATGATCTGAATTGGGTTCGGACCATTTGTGGGATCACTAATGAGGATTTAGCTCCAATTGTAAAAGTGCTAAAAGGGGATAGTGACATTAGGTCTCCTAGGATGCTTACTGCTGAGGCGGAAACCGCTCTGCAAAAGATTATGTCCAAACTTGCAAAAGCTTTCAGCCATAGGTGGAACCCAGATTATGTAATCGGACTACTAATTGTAAACAATACTAATTATCCTTTTGCTCTCATAATGCAATCGACTACTGGTAAGGAGCCATTAAAGATCTTAGAGTGGGTGTTTTTGCCTTTTCAACTCAAAAGAACCATTACAACCCGAGTTGAGGTCTTTGCTCAGCTTATAATGAAAGGTAGGCAGAGAATAGTTGAAATTTCAGGGGGTGAGCCTGTGTATATCATTGTTCCCCTCACTTCAGAGTATTTACAATGGGCCTTGCAGAACTCTTTAACTTTTCAGATTGCGTTATTAGATTCTCAAGCTTTAATTAAGACAGTTTCCCCTCCACACAAGTTGATGTCAGCTTTGAATATGGGATCAATGCAGGAGGGTCCCCCTCTTCTCTCAGAATTTCCTGTTAAAGGACCCACAGTGTTTACTGATGCAAGAGGTAAAATGCAGAAGGCAGCAATTACATGGAAAACAGATGGAAAATGGCATGATGTGATTCTAACGGACCTGAAAGGATCAACTCAGCATTTAAAACTCAGGGCTGTAATAGAAGTGTTTATCAGATTTGCTCATAGCCCAGTGAATATTGTTTGTGATTCTTTGTATGTGGTAGGTGTGGTAGCTCGCATTGAAAGGTCATTGCTCAAAGAGGTTCAGGATGCACAACTCATGTCATTGTTCAAGCAATTGTGGTTGTTGGTCGAAGAGAGACAACATCGTTACTTCATAACACATATCCGTAGTCATCTGACATTTCAAGGCGACTTAGCTGAAGGAAACCGCCGAGCTGACTTTCTTGTATCTCCCGCCTGGGTTCCACCTCCAACAGATAGGTTTGGGCAAGCAGTACGTTCTCATAGTTTCCTCCATCATTCTGCTCAGGTTTTACAGCGGCAATTTACATTGTCTGAAAGTGAGGCCCGGGGTATTGTTAAAAGTTGTGCAGATTGTCAGTGCATCTCGGCAGGGTTGGGTGCAGGAGTCAATCCAAGAGGCCTAGGAGCTCTGGAATTGTGGCAAATGGATGTCACACATGTCCCTGAATTTGGTAGGCTAAAGTATGTCCATGTGTCTGTTGATACATATTCTTTCGCCGTATGGGCCACTGCTCAGACTGGTGAAACTAGTTCACACGTGCAACGACATTTACGCTCTGCTTTTGCAGCTTTAGGAGTTCCTGCACAGGTTAAGACAGACGACGCACCTGGTTATATCGCCAAGGCTACTGCCACCTTTTTTCAATTGTGGGGTGTTAAGCATATTACAGGGATACCAAACTCTCCTACTGGTCAGGCCTTGGTAGAAAGGATGAATCGAACTCTCAAGCACCAACTTGACAAACAGAAAGGGGGAACTGACTGTACTACTCCACATGACAGACTGAGCAAAGCATTATATGTCTTGAACTTTTTACGCCTTCCACAAGGGTTTGACATTCCACCTATGATTCGTCATGGAACGAGCTTAAAAGGACACTTGACAGACCTTAGAGAAAACCAATGTCAGGTCAAAATACGCAATGGAGTTACTGGTGAATGGGAGGGTCCTTTCCAATTAATAACTTGGGGAAAGGGTTATGCTTGTGTCATTACAGACCAAGGATCAAAATGGATTCCTGCGAAATGGATCAAGCCATGGCTGACTAAAGATAACAAAGATTCAACAGATGCAGAAGGGCAGGAGGGAGATGAGTTGTGAGAATAGTCTTAAATGTAAACCATGAATTCCTATTCAGTGTTATAGATGCTCCTAGACCCAGTGATCTAAAAGCTTATTAGCAAATAAATTAAGTATCTCCTATAGAAAATACTAAGTTGAATAGATAGTAAGAGTTCCAGAAGGGTGATATTACAATTACATAATCTTTGCATAGATAAGGTAAAAGTATAAGATATTTCTACCATGGTAACTTAATTTAGCAACTGATAAGGTCTTAAAAGAAATATTAAGATTAAGCTATAGATCTTTTAAGTATAAGTTTAAATATAAAATTATAAGTTAATAAGTTTGCAAGTTAGATATAAGTTTAAGTTTTAAGATATTAATTCAATAATTAGCATATGCTGATGGTATTAAATACATTACTCTATAAACTGCGCAGTTATAGATATTTGGGAAGTTAAGAGAATATATAGTATTAACTTGTCTGATCTATTAAAATAGCGTGTTGATAAGGTTGTTATAGTGGAATTAAGGTTTTAAGAATAGGCAGGTAGTCGTTTGATTTTAGTAAGTAAGGTTTAACTGTATTGTATGTAATTGTGGTTATGTTGTTAATCACATGTTCTATGTTGCAGTATGTTTCAAAAATGATTCGCCGTGCAGTTGATGGGGCCTGACTAATTCAAGAACAGAAAGGGGGAAGTGTGGAGGGGGTTTTGGTAAATAGAGACTTTGTTGATGAATTAGTCTGGCTCAAAGGAATCTCGAGGCCACTTCGGGAAGCTGAGAGCGGAGTCTGCTGTGAGAAAGAGGGGCGTTCCTCAATCACCGGGGTCCTGGTGTGGCATGAATCATCGGACGTATCATCAGTGAGACTCCAGCGCACGGACAGCCCACGATCCTCATTTAACGAATCCATGCTTGGAGCGTGGACGCATGATTAGAATATAGTTACGTATATAAGGAGACTTGTTTCTGTAATAAATGGCTTAGCGTGATTCACATTGAATCGACTTGTTTTGCTTAGTCCTTATCTCGCTCTACAGGTGATCATGAGGGTCATGCTCTCTTCGACCATGGCTGGCATCTAGAGAGGACCCTGTCTGTCTGTCTGCCTGTGTTCTACAGGCCTCAGGCTCTACATCCCTGCAACCAGTTTCTGGTTTGCTGTGAAGTCCCACCCATGACTTCCAGGGGCCTGAGCTGCACCTGTTGGAGCCACGCCAGCTCTGCAGACCCAACTCCGCTGCTGCTGGAGTGATGCCAACTCCACATAGTGCACTTGAGATTAATTTTGTATATTTTGTATATATTCTCTATTTATTAGTAGCATTAGTAAAACCCTTTAAAACTCTCCAACTTAAAGTCTAATTCTCTCTTCCTTTCCCCTTATCTTTCTTATAATCTTTCCAATCTAAGGGAAGGGGTGGCAGGAGATAAAGAGGATAAACAGGGAGCGTCTGCCATGGTTTATTGCCATCTTGCCGTAAACCGTAACAGAAGAATTTATGAAAGTAGCTAGATCATGCAGAAAAAAAACCAGGGAAACAAAAGTGCAATTTGAAGTTAATTTGGCCAATTCTGTTAGGGATAATGAAAAGTCCTTCTTTAAATACCTTAATAACAAAAGGAGGGGCAAGGAAAACCTCCATTCTCTGTTGGACTTTGAGGGAAATACAGTTAACAAAGATGAGGAGAAAGCTGAGGTACTTAATATGTACTTGGCCTCAGTTTTTACCAGTAAGACAGGTGGCCCTCAGGACAACTCATCTCTGGAGGTGGTTGACAGAGATAGGAAGCCAAATAGCCCCCTTGTATTCCAGGAGGAAATAGTTGGTGATTTACTGAGCCATCTGGATCCTCACAAGTCTATGGGACCAGACAGGATCCATCCTAGGGTGATGAGGGAGCTAGCAGAAGAGCTCGCCAAGCCGCTCTCCATCATCTTCCAACAGTCCTGGCTCACTGGGGAGATCCCATACGATTGGAAATTGGCTAACATTACCCCAATCCACAAAAAGGGCTGCAAAGCTGACCCTGGCAGCTACAGGCCTGTCACCCTGACCGCAGTGCCTGGCAGGGTTATGGAGCAGATCATCCTGAATGCAATCACACAGCACCTTCAGGATGGACAAGGGATCAGACTCAGCCAGCATGGGTTTAGGAGGGGCAGGTCCTGTCTGAACAACCTGATCTCCTTTTATGATCAGGTGACCCACCTGGTGGATGAGGGGAAAGTTGTACATGTGGTCTATCTAGACTTCAGCAAAGCCTTTGACACTGTCTCCCATAATATACTCCTGCAAAAGCTGGTAGCCCATGGCTTGGACAAGTGCACTCTCTGCTGGGTTAAGAACTGGCTGGAGGGATGGGCCCAGAGAGTGCTGGTGAATGGGGTTGCATCTAGCTGGCGGCCAGTCACTAGTGGTGTCCCCCAGGGGTCAGTGTTGGGTCCAGTCCTGTTTAACATCTTTATTGATGATTTGGATGAGGGGATTGAGACCATCATCAGCAAATTTGCTGATGACACCAAGTTGGGAGGGAGTGTCGACCTGCTGGAAGGCAGGAGGGCTCTGCAGAGGGATCTGGAAAAATGGGCTGATTCCAATGGGATGAAGTTCAACAAGGCCAAGTGCTGGGTCCTGCACTTTGGCCACAACAAACCCCTGCAGCGCTACAGGCTGGGCACAGAGTGTCTGGAGAGCAGTCAGGCAGAAAGGGACCTGGGGGTACTAATTGACAGGAAGCTCAACATGAGCCAACAGTGTGCCCAGGTGGCCAAGAAGGCCAAGGGTATCCTGTCCTGTATCAAAAATAGCATGGTCAGCAGGAAAAGGGAAGTGATTCTTCCTCTGTGCTCTGCATTGGTGAGGCCACACCTGGAGTATTGTGTTCAGTTCTGGGCCCCTCCGTTCAGGAAAGAGATTGAAGTGCTGGAGCGGGTCCAGAGAAGAGCAACACGACTGGTGAAGGGACTTGAACACAAGACCTATGGGGAGAGGTTGAGGGAGCTGGGGTTGTTTAGTCTAGAGAAGAGGAGGCTCAGAGGTGACCTCACCACTCTCTATAACTACCTGAAGGGAAGTTATAGCCAGGTGGGGATTGGTCTCTTCTCCCAGGCAGTTAGCAATCGGACAAGAGGGCGTGGGCTTAAACTCTGCCAGGGGAAATTTAGGCTGGATATTAGAAAGAAATTCATTACAGAGTGGTCAGGCATTGGAATGGCCTGCCCAGGGAGGTGGTGGACTCACTGTCCCTGGAGGTTTTTAAACTGAGATTGGACATGGCACTTAGTGCCATGATCTAGTAAATGGACTGAAGTTGGACCAAGGGTTGGACTTGATGATCTCTGAGGTCTATTCCAACCCAGTTGATTCTGTGATTCTGTAATATGTATCTGAGGTAGTCTATACCAAGGACGCATGGAGCATCTGGGCCAGTCTAGACCACACCTCTTCAGCTTAGCTGTGAGGATGCTGTGGGAGACTGTGTCAAAGGCTTTACTGAAGTCAAGGTAGACCACATCCACCGCTCTACTATCATCCATCCACCTTGTTACATTCTCATAAAAGGCTATGAGTTTGGTCAAGCATGACTTACCCTTGGTAAAGCCATGCTGACTGCCCCTAATAACCCTCTTATCCTTGATAGGCCTTGAGATGGCACCAAGGACAAGCTGTTCCATTACTTTCCCAGGGACAGAGGTGAGGCTGACCGGTCTATAATTACCCGGCTCCTCCTTCTTGCCCTTTTTGAAGAATGGAGTGACATTTGCTTTCCTCCAGTCCTCAGGCACCTCTCCCGTTTCCAAAGACCTGGCAAAGATGATGGAGCGTGGTCCAGCAATGACCTCAGCCAGCTCCCTCAGCACCCGCAGATGCATCCCATCTGGACCCATGGATTTATGGATGTCCAGACTATTTAATTGGTCCCTAACCCAGTCCTCATCGACTAAAGCAAACTCCTCCATTGACCTGGCTTCATCCGGGGTCTCAGGGGTACAGGGCTCCCCAGGACAGCCTCCGGCAGAGTAGACAGAGACAAAGAAGGCATTCAGTAATTCTGCCTTCTCTGTATCTTCTGCCACCAGGGCACCCACCCCATTCATCAGTGGGCCTACATTGCCTCTGGTATTAGTTTTATCTGCTATGTATTTGAAAAAGTTCTTTTTGCTGTCCTTGACCCCTCTCGCCAGCTGTAATTCTAAGGAAGCCTTGGCTATCCTAGCTGCCTTCCTACATCCTCTAACAGCAGCCTTATATTCCTCCCAAGTGGCCAGCCCCTGCTTCCATGACCTGTAAACTCTCCTCTTCTGCTTGAGCATACCCAACAGATCCCTATTCAACCACACAGGCCTCCTGGCTCCCTTCCTTGACTTCCTACGTGTGGGGATGCTCTGATCCTGAGCGTGGAAGAAGCAATCTCTGAATGCAATCCAGCTATCTTGGGCCCCTTTTCCTTCAAGCAGTCTTGCCCATGAGATTTCCCCCAGCAATTGCTTGAAAAGGCCAAAGTTAGCCCTGCTAAAGTCCAGGGTTGCAATTATACTTGCTATTCTGTTCCTGCCACACAAGATGCCGAACTCCACCATCTCGTGGTCACTGCAGCCCAGGCAGCCCTCAACCTTTACTGCTTCGAGCAGACCCTCCTTGTTAGTGAGGATGAGATCCAGCACTGCACTTCTCCTAGTCGGCTCCTTCACCATCTGCATGAGGAAGTTATCATCAATGCACTGGAGGAATCTCCTGGACTGTGGCTGGCTGGCTGAATGGTCCTTCCAGCAAACATCAGGGAAGTTAAAATCACCCACAACAACCAGGGCCTGTGACTGTGAGGCCACTCTCAGCTGCCCATAGAAGGCCTCATCATCTTCCTCAGCCTGATCTGGTGGCCTGTAACAGATGCCCACAACAGTGTCACCCCTGCCAGCCTGCTCCTTGATCCTGACCCATACACTCTCAACTCGCTCCTCATCCGCTCCTGGGCAGAATTTAGCACATTGTAGTTGCTCTCTCACATAGAGAGCAACTCCACCACCACGCCTGGCTGGCCTGTCTTTCCTGAAAAGGGCATAGCCATCCATGACCACATTCCAGTCATGTGAACTGTCCCACCATGTTTCTGTAATTGCCACCAGATCATAATCTCCCGACCGAACATAGGATTCTAACTCCTCCTGCTTATTCCCCATGCTGCGCGCATTGGTGTACAGGCATTTCAGGGAGCGAGCAGAGCACACCAATTTCTCCCTAGGGGCATAGGAGGCCACCCGGTCCTCATCAGTTTTAGAATGCTGCCCCACTGGGACAAGCCCAGCTACAACCCCATCCCCCTTCGAGCCTAGTTTAAAGCTTTCCAAATGAGCCCAGCTAATTCCTGCCCCAGCATCCTTTTGTCCCTGCGAGATAAACCTTTCCCACGTGACACTGTCCGGACTGGAGTCTTATAAAACCAACCATTATCAAAAAATCCAAAGCCCTGCCTGTAGCACCACTCTTGGAGCCAACCATTTAGAGACTCAATTTTCCTATTCCATCCCACATTGTCACTTGAAGATGGAAGGAGTGAAGAGAAGATCACTTGAGCCCCAGACTCTTTCACCATCCTTCCCAAGACCTTGAAATTGTTCTTCATTCCCCTCAGACTACGAGAAGCAGCTTCCTCCCCATCTGTCTGAAAGAGCAGCAGCAGGTAGTAGTCTGTCGGGTGCACCAGTTTGGGGAGCTCTCTAGCGATATCCTTGATCTGGGCTCCAGGTAGACTACAAACTTCCCTAAGATGAGGGTCAACTCTGCAGATTGGGACCTCTGTTCCTTTCAGAAGGGAATTTCCTATTACAATCACCCTTCTTTCTTTCTTATCAGAGGCAGTCTTAAGTTGTGAAGTCAACCGCCTCTTTCTATGTGATCTTGTAGGCAGGCTTGGCACCACCTCCTCCCCTACCTCTTTTTCAAGATCCAGGGCCTCAAATCTATTATGTAGGGGCACCTGGGGAGGCAAAGCAGGCAGGGAGGGGGGCTGCCCGTGACGCCGAACCGGAATACGCTTCCAACTCTCGTCGTCTTTTAGGTCCCCTACCTCTGCCCAACAGCAACAAGGGTGGGGCCGTCTCAGGACTTCCGCCTCTGTCCGAGAAGGCAGGAGGTCCATCTCCTTTTGGGGGGTACCTCCCTGGGGCCTTTCCGACTGGCATGTTAGTGTGTTACTCCACCAGTCGATCTCCCTTTCACACTCCCTGATGGTCCTCAGCATCTCAACCTCCTCCTTAAGTTTCACAACCATGTCAAGCAGGTCTTGCACCTGCTCACACCTCACACAGGTATAGTGCTGGCCTCCCTCCCCCAGCAGCAGCAGGCTCTGGCACTCCCTGCAGCCGGAGACCTGAACAGCCACCGTTTGGGAGAGAACCTCAGTCTGCGTTGCCACAGTCTGTTTGAGACAAGCTCTCCTCCTGGAGGCGACCATGGTTGTTAGCAGTCTGGGATGCTGGCAATAAGTTAGAGGGGTTGACAAGCAACAAATCCTCTCTGCACCCTGCTGCACAAGCTACTACACCCACTGCTGCAGCACAGTGTGGGTGGGACTCACCAGCTGCACAAGCTGGTTGCTCCTCTCTGCACCTGGTGGGCAGTGACTAGTCCCAAAGGCTTTTTCAAGGTAAGGGGAGGGGGTGTGGTCACCATCACCGTGGGAATGCCCCCCGCCATGTCAGCCGCTCTCTCGCAATAGCTGTCGGGGCTGCGGGGATCGGGACCCTCCAGGAATCACGCTGTCCCTGTATGTTTCCCTCTGAGCTTCCTAATCTCGGCTGAACCTTGTGGTCGGCTGAACCCCGCCGGCTCCGGCTCTCGCTGGGCTGGCTCCGATCAGCTGACTGAATGGCAGCACAACCTTCTGGCATGTCAGCCATTCCTCCCAGTTTTGTGGCATCAGAAAACTTGCTGACAGTGCACTCTATTCCCTCATCCAAATCACTGATGAATATATTGAATAATACCGGCCCCAGTACTGACCCTTGAGGCACTCCACTAGATACAGGCCTCCAACTAGACTCCGCCCCACTGACCACAATTCTCTGGCTTCTTTCCGTCAGCCAGTTCGCAGTCTACCTCACTACCTGATTGTCCAGACCACACGTCCTCAGTTTAGCACAACGATGCTGTGGCAGACTGTGCCAAATGCTTTACTGAAATCAAGACAGACCACATCCACTGCTTTATCATCATTTGTCTACCTTGTTATGTCCTGATAAAAGGTTATGAGTTTGGTTAAGCACGATTTCCCCTTGGTGAAGCCATGTTGACTGCCCCTAATGACTCTTTTATCCTTGATATGCCTTGAGATGGCACCAAGGATAAGTTGTTCCATCAACTTTCCAGGGATGGAGGTGAGGCTGACTGGTCTATAGTTACCTGTGTCCTCCTTCTTGCCCTTTTTGAAGAATGGAGTGACATTAGCTTTCCTCCAGTCCTCAGGCACATCTCACATTGCCCACGACTTAGCAAAGACAATGGAGAGTGGCCTAGCAATGACTTCAGCCAGCTCCCTCAGCACCCGCAGGTGCATCCCATCTGGACCTATCAATCAATGGATGTCCAGATCGCCTAATTGCTCCCTAACCCAGTCCTCATCAATCAAGGCAGACTCTTCCATTGTCCTGACTTTCTCTGGGGCCTCAGGGGTACAGGGCTCCTCAGGACAGCCTCTGGCAGTGTAAACAGAGACAAAGAAAGCATTCAGTAACTCTGCCTTCTCTGTATCTTCTGTCACCAGGGCACCCACCTCATTCATCAGTGGGCCTACATTGCCTCCAGTGTTAGTTTTATCTACCATGTATTTGAAGAAGCTCTTTCTGTTGTCCTTGACCCCTCTTGCAAGGTTTATTTCTAAGGAGGCCTTAGCTTTCCTATTTGCCTCCCTACATCCTCTGACAACAGCCTTATATTCTTCCCAAGTGGCCAGCCCCTCCTTCCATGATCTGTAGACTCTCCTTGTCCACTTGAGCTTGCCCAGCAGTTCACTGTTTCACCAAGCAGGTCTCCTGGCTCCCTTGACTTCCTACATGTCGGGATGCTCTGATCTTGAGCTTGTTAGAAGCAGTACCTGAATGGTAACCAGCTATCTTGGGCCCCTTTAGCTTCAAGTATCCTTGCCCATGGGATTTCCCCTAACAATTGTTTGAAAAGGCCAAAGGCCATGCACTTACCCTAACAATTCTACTGGGATTTTACTTTACAGCACTTCAAGCAATGCTGTACTACGAAGCACCCTTCTCTATTGCTGATGGAGTATACAGCTCATCCTTCTTCATTGCTACAGGATTCCATGGCGTCCATGTAATCATTGGATCTTCCTTCCTATCAGTCTGCCTCCTATGACTAGTTAAATTCCACTTCACATCAAATCATCACTTTGGATTTGAAGCAGCAGCCTGATATTGACATTTCGTAAATGTTATCTGATTATTCCTCTACATAACTATCTATTGATGCGGATCCTGCTCTTCTAGTATAGTAATTACAATTGACTTCCAATCTTTAAAATCTGGTGGAACCCCAGAGAAGAACAATCAACATAATCACATTTATACTCACCGTGTCCCTCACCTTATGTATCATCCTAACCACACTAAACTTCGAACTCGTCCAAACAAACTCGGATTCAGAAAAACTATCCCCATACAAAAGTGGCTTTGACCCATTCAGATATGCTCGACTCCCATTCTCAATCCAATTCTTCCTTAGTAGCAATCCTATTCCTTCTTTTTGACCTAGAAATTGCCCTTCTTCTCCCCCTTCCCTAAGCCACTCATCTTCAGCCCCCTATCGCCACACTCATCTGAGCTTCCACCCTCATCCTCCTACTCACACTAGGACTACTCTACAAATGAATGCAAGGAGGCTTAGAATGAGCAGAATAACATAGAAAGTTAGTCTAATCAAGTCAGTTGATTTCAACTCAACAGATCATAGACCAACCCTATGACTTTATGTCACTTTTACACCTAAGCTTCTGTTCAGCCTTCACTCTAAGTGGCTTAGGATTAGCCTTTTTGACAACCTTGAAGCACTCCCCCCCATCCTTAGCAGCATCCTTAGTGCTGTATTGCAGTTGGTGTTGTTCTGCAGAAGTTTGGAAAAAAAAATGAGGTGAATCACAGTACTGTATGTTAACTTGTTAAAACTAAATGATATGATAGACATGAACTTGGGAGAGGTTGTATTTAAAAGCTGCTAGAATATGAACTGATTTGGATCTAGAAAAATGAATATAATGGATTGATGTTTAATACGCTGTTTATTGACATCCATAAGAAATTGCAAAAGGTAAATGGGGATGAGGAATGTAAAAGGAATGCCTATTTTTCAGCTAATCGGAATTGCATATAAAGTGTATAGTATCAGGAATGAAGAAAAAAAAAAAGGCAAAAAGAGCCCAGGCCTGTGCTGTACAGCTTGAACATAAATTTCAGGCCCGTGTCAAGCTGCAAGATAAACTCAGCTCATTGTAAAAGAGGAACCTGCCAGGGATTGGCAGTTCCCCTTTGGTACTAGCAATTATGCCACCTGCATGGCCTTGCCTGTATCTAAACTGCAGTGAGAAGAGAAAAAAAAAAAAAAAAGGGAAAAGCTGTCTGCCTGCTGCTAAAGCGGTGAAAGGGGGACTTTCTCCCCCCCCCCCCCCCACCTTCGGATGCAGCAGTACTGCTGCTAAAGAACTGTGATACTGAATGCAGGAGACTGGGGATTGAATTTTAAAAGCATCCCCAGCAGATCTCTGGTTCCAATGAAGCTGGGAAATTAAACCACATATTTTTTTTAAAAAAAGACTTATTCTGTAGAAACTAATTGTAAAAGCCTTCCCGTTGTTGGGGTCATGGGAAAAGAAGTAGTTAAGGCTGTTTTGAAACCAATAGAATGCCAAATTGAGAACAAAAATTTTAACATGTGAATTTTTGTATATGCCAGAATGCCCTGTATCTCTCTCTTAGTTTGAGATTTGTTAAGTAAATTGTAAGCTCAAATAATGTTTTCTGAGAATTCTGTGCAGCTGCATAGCAAGATGAGCAGCTGAAGTACCTGGTAAAGCCAATACTACACCAATAAACAGAACTTTGAGCTGGTAAGGCAGAATATAATACTCCCATTTTTCCAGTAAAGAAGACACATTCTAAGGCTTCTTCTAGCTGGAGCAGTATCATGAGCAACTAGGGAAAATACAGTAGGAAAGTTAAAATTGCAGTTTAGTTTCTTACTGAAACCCAAATCAATTGAATAAGATGATAGAAGCTACTTTACTGCCAGGGTGGTCCAAGAGTAGGCAAAATCTGAAAGATCATTGGGGAGTCAACAGATGTCCTCAGATTACTGCTTTTGCCCTAAAATCTCCCTGGGGTAAAATAAACTAAAGATCCCCAAAATTCTCTCCAATATCCTGGACAACCTGTCCTAGTTGAACTCCCCGATGTGGGGCAAGTCCCCCTGGTACTAAACACCCATTTCAATAAGTATACCTGGGTGGCCATTGACACCCATGGTGGGGAACATAAAAGAATACTAGGTGGAATGTTCCCTCTTTCTAAAGCCGGTCCTTCGTACCAAATTTTTCTTTTTTCTTTCCTTGCAGGAAGAAGAGAAAATAAATGGATCTTTAGATCTTCGCCTGTCAAAAGTTCCTGCTTCATCAAGGCATATGTAATTAGCTAATTGAAGAGATCACATCATCTAGGACTTATAGAATTTTTAGTTGTTATAAGCTTGCTAACTTTTTGTGTTTTGTTTCGTTTTGTTGGAAGCGTCCTTTTAGAGAACCAAATCTTTATAGAACTAGATGAGAAACACCTATGGTAAAGTAAAGAATAGAGAAAACAGCCTGGAGCAACTTGTGGATATATACTGTATGGATGCATTGCTGAACAAACTACTGAAAATGGAACTAAATGAAACCTAGCCTAAGAAACAGTGCAAGGATTTGTTCACCTTTGGAATCAAACCAATCAGGATATATGTGTTACATTGCCCACTTCTGCAGGAGAAAGCTTTAGGTTTGCAATGATTAACCTAAACCTTTCCAAAATTTTATCAAGGAAATTAGATTACATTCACCTTGATAAAAATAGCACATGGTTTGGTCTTTCTGGGACCCGATTCGTTCTCCCAACAAACTCTACTTGGATTGATTTATGGAACAAAACATGTTGTGAATGGCCATCATTTGACAGTGGGACAGACCCATCTAATTGTTGTTGTGCTTCTAAGCGGGTTAGTATATGGTGTACCTATGAAGAATGGTGGCTCCTTTACAATTGAGAGCAATTCTTATGATCATGAATTTATTATTGAAGAGGACACTGAATGGTGCGTTGAAATCCCAGACACAGTAGGTGCAGAAATCGCTGATTGTGGTGGATGCACCAACTATAAATGGGCTTGGACTTGGAAGGACTACCTAAGTATGGAGGTCAACTCCAATGATGTACCTCTCTCAACATATACCACGACCACCACAGAAGGGGCGGTACTTCGGTATTGTCTCGTTTGTGCTTGGGGACAATGGTGGCAGTCATCAGAGGCAGAAAGCATGGCAGCTGTCTCCCACCAGGCGAGGAGCTGGTCGGAGTCTCACCTAAATATGAGTCCCAGCCCCTGGATGGCTCTGGCACGTGCAAATGGTTCAATGTCCACCTGGGTTTCAGCTTCCTCACCATGACCACCACAGGTGGCGTGACCCTGGACTCGCCCATTGAAGTCTTTGTGCACTGGAGCAAACTCCACATGAAGGGTTTCTGCAGCCTAAAGGATGGTGAAGCTGTTGAGTTCACCTTCAAGGAGTCACCCAAGGGCTTAGAGTCCACTTGGGTGACCGGCCTGATGAGCACCTACAGCATTGGCAACAGGAAACCTGAGAGGAAAGACAAGTGCAACAACTGCGGCAAGCAGGGTCACCACGCCAAAGAGTGCAAGCTCCTGCCGCAGCCCAAGAGATGCCATTTCTGCCAGAGCACCAGCTGCAGTGTAGTGGACAGCCACCGAGAGTCTGACTTTTGCATTACACATTTGAGTTATAAGGTTGTTTGTTGTGATAGTAACTTGAATGTTTTGTTGAACACTCAAAATTTGTTTGTTCTATGTGCATGTTTTATTGCTTGCCTGTTGAGGGAGGGAGATGGGTTTTCTCATGTAGAAGTAACCTTCTTACCTGTGGTCAATCCATACCTGCATGCTGTTTAGACAGTTAATATATGTGTGTCTGCATGCAACTATCTTAGTCAACTCAGGTCCCCACATGTTTGTTTTTTGTTCTACAATTAAACTTTTCCCTAAGTACATATGTAAAAAGCTGTTCATAAATATATATATATATTTGCTTTTTCTCTTCAGTTTCCTAATTACTTCTGAACTACTTAGGGATTTTGTGCCATCTTCAAAAAAAAAAAAAAAAAGGTAGATTCATGGTGGGGCCCACCACGTGGCTGTGCCTGCCTTGCATGGGGGGCACCATCAAAGATGTGGTGGAGACAGCCGACCCAGAAGTACAGCAAGTGAAAACTGCTGAAAAGAGGAAGGAATAGGAAAAGGAATAGCAGCTTCAGGTTCCGATGGACTAACAGAGTGGGGACAATGGTTATTACAAATTGGACTATCCGTTATAACTGGATTACTGTTTCTAATGATTGGCATAGCTATTGTTAAGTGTATGATTTCTTGCTTGCTTTCTTCTACCTCTTCCCTCTTTTCTCCTTCTGTTCGCTATGTAAGATTCACCATTCTCGAAGATGATGCTTGTTTAGACCACGGGGTGGCAGAAGATGTTTTGGACATAAAGATCACTACCATCCATGAAGCAAAAACCAGTGTTTAAGTCATGGGGTGTTGTGACAACCTTGAAGCACTTCCCCCCATCCTTATCAGAACAAAGGACCATGTTATGCCTTGAATATCTAGGTTTTGTTACTTTGGGAGGATAAGATAGATGGCTGTGGAGGCAGAAATCTCATCTTATCTTTCCCAAGGTTTTGTGTTTGGCAGAAGAGATAGATGACTGTGGTGGCAGACACCTTGTAAGACAGAGGCAATCGACAGTGTTGCTGTGAAGGCCTCATGGCCTAATTGGAATAATAGAGGTGAACCATCTGTCGAACAACCAATTATCAGAAGAAACCATGAACCAACAGCTACTTCTGACAGGCAAAACAACTCACTTCTGGTCAGTACTGTGAACTTTCCCCTAGTTTGAAGACCCCAGACCCATTTCCAGAAGAGTCTTCCTAATTAGCATGAAGAGCGAACAGAGGGAGGAGATGAACCGCCCACATGTAAATGAATTGGGTTATAAAATGACCCCACGCATGGCATCAGGTGTGGCATGTATATGCTGCGCAGCATGACTGAAGTCTTCAGCGCGTCCACCCTCCCTCCATAGGACATCATGGCTGGACTGATAACCTGTGGAGTGGTGATATCTTTCTCTCTCTCTCTCTCTCTTAGTTTTCCTTCTCTCTCTTTTTCTTCCTTTTCTTGACTATATAAAAGTATCATTGTAAGTTCTGCTACTAAAGTCTTGTTAAGTTTTGCATTATAGTTAATTGTTGCCAATTCACCATTTTTAGAAGGACTTTTGCTGTCAATGTATTGATAAGTTTTGTGATATTATAACATACTTTTGCCAAGTCACTAATCGCTGTAATCTGTATTCCACCACATGCTTTTAGTAAATTCATAACTGAATTTGACCTCTGGAGTGATTGTCTGTCATTCACTTTGCATTACCGAGCAGAAATACTCAGAGTTAACTCACACCTGATCTTGTCTGTTGGGTCAGGGTGCGTGTCTCGTTCAGAGTTAACTCATCCCTCATCCCATCTGTTGGGACAGGACAGCCTTCCACCGAACCCACCTAAACTCCACCCTATTATGTTTAGAAAGCATGATACTATCCATATACCTTGCCCTCTCAGTCTGACCCGTACTCATACTATCATTCTCAGCATGCAAAGCAGGAGCGGGCCTAGCAATAGTAGTAGCCTCCACACAAACTCATGGCTCTGACCAGTTACACAGCCTAAACCTTTTACAATGCTAAAAATCATCCTACTCATAATTATATTACTTCCCACAGCCCTCCTATCTCCCCAAAAATTCCTATGGACTATTACCACCACGTACAGTCTTCTAATCGCTACCCTTAGTTTCCAGTGACTACTCCCAACATACTACTCCCACAAAAATTTAACCCAGTGAACTAGCATCGACCAAATCTCATCCCCCCTGCTAGTTCTATCCTGCTGACTACTTCCACTCATGATTATGGCAAGCTAAAATCATCTCCAATACAAACCATCTACACAAAAATGAATCTTCATCCTAGCCCTAATCACAATCCAACCCTTCATCATCTTAGCCTCCTCATCCACTGAATTAATATTATTTTAAATCTCATTTGAAGCAATCTTAATCCCCACCCTAATTCTGATTACGCAATGAGGAAACCAGCCTGAACATCTAAGTGCCAGCATCTATTTGCTATTCTACACCCTCATCAGCTCCCTACCACTACTAGTCACAATCTTGTACTTACACATGCAAATCGGCATTTTACACCTCACAATACTCAACCTACTCAACAATTCCTGAACTAACTTTCTATCAGACCTAGCCCTACTAATAGCATTTATAGTAAAAGCACCCCTATATGGCTTACACCTGTGACTACCCAACTACTTTCCAACTTGTCTCTTCTCCCTTTTCCTCCTATTACCTTTCCTTAGTGGGGAGGGTGGGGGATTAACAGAGAGCATCTGCCACTGTTTATTGTCACCCTGCAGTAAGCAGCATGTAGTAGCAGCATGTTACTAGACTGCAGCATCTGGTAAAATATATTGACTGTGCTCCTGGGGATGTGGGAAGCTTTGGGAATGTAAATCCCCTTTTTGAAACAGCCAGGAGAACTGCTGATATGAACAGAAACCAGATGGCCACATGGCTTGTAAACTGGAACACTTTAAACATAGATAGGGCATGAGAAAGGGCTTTAGAAGTAACAGGTGTTTGTGGCATATTCTTAACACAATAATGGTGTCAAGCCTATTTTAATGGTGATTAATGTATTATCCAAATGTGTCTGGACTGTTTCTAAAAGGCAGAATGGGTTTTGAAATAGCTGAACCTTTAAAAGCCATTTTTGCTGCCTCAGAAATTACAGACCAAGCAGGGAATTGATTTTTTTTTAAACCAGCTGTTAAAGTAGAATAATTTTCACCACTTTGTTACTAGTAATGAAGTAGACGCCTCTGTCACAGATTGCTTTAACATGATGCTAGAAACCAAGATGTGAGGATGTTTTACAGCATGCAGTACCATTTACTACATTGATGTGTGTCGTGGTTTAACCCCAACTGACAACTAAGCACCACACAACCACTTGCTCATTTACCCACCTTCTCCCCCTGTGGGATGGAGGAGAGAATTGGAAGAGTAAAAGCAGGAAAACTTATGGGTTGAGACAAAGACATTTTAATAGGTAAAGCAAAAGACGCGCACGCAAGCAAAGTGAGACGAGGGATCCATTCATTACTTCCCATTGGCAGGCAAGTGTTCAGCCATCTAGAAGCATAGAATCATAGATCTCCAGGAAAGCAGGGGTCCATCACATGTAATGTTTACTAGTGAAGACAAACATCCCCCTCTTCCTTCTTCTTCCCCAAACTTTATATTGCTGAGCATGATGTCATATGGTATGGAATATCCCTTTGGGCAGCTGGGATCAGCTGTCTGGCTGTATCCCTCCCCCAGCTTCTTGTGCACCCCCAGCCTCCTCACTGGTGGGGTGGTGTGAGAAGCAGAAAATACCTTGACTCTTTGTAAGCACTGCTCAGCAATAACAAAAATATCTCTGTGTTATCAACACTGTTTTCAGCACAAATCCAAAACATAGCTCCATACTGGCTACTATGGAGAAAATTAACTCTGTCCCAGCCAAAACCAGCACAATGTGCTATTGGAGTTTATAACCACAGCTTCCATAGTGTGGGAAACTACAGCAGGTCTGTGGAGTCCTTGACAGAGAGTATGGGAATGGAGATCAGCCTTGAAGATATTAAGGTTTACCCTTGAGAAGGATGGGAGTAAAGGAGTATCCAAGGATATTAAGTTGTACCCGTGAGAGAGAAGGGAGTAGAAGAGTAACATGGATGATAGCAAAATTAGCCAATGAGATGTTACTGCTGTAACTTGTAACCAATAGTGAAGAGACACATGAATTGGTAGAGACACATGAATTGGTAGAACTGTATAAAAATGCACTTGTAGCAATAAATGGCATCTACTACTTTCATCCTGGAAGAACTTGGTCCATGTCATTTGTCCGTCTCAACCGCGACACCATAGTACTGTCAGAGTCAGACCTATGGATGTGAAACCTCCAAGCTCTGAAAGGATTTTGAAAATCATGTCAGGAAGTTGGTGTAAAATTAAAGAAAATATGTCTCTACTCAGAAAGGAAGACCATGTGAGGATGTCTAGAACAAAAGAAAGATTTGACAACAGTTATGAGCAGATGTTCACAGATAGTAGTTGAAACTGTGACAAATGCTCAGATACCCATGTACTGCTTAATAGACTGCAGTAACCAAGATGTCAAGGGGATGATTTATTCTGATGAACTTTTTAAAGTGAACATTGTTAAACACAGAATCTGCAATACTGAAAAATTCACAGAAGTAAAAAGGCAAGGAAGAAAGAAACAACTGTTTGTAAAGTGGTGTTGCTGGCCCTAGAAATTTAACAGCTAGTTAAAAGTCTCTCAAGTCCATTATGTTTAGCAGTTGGAGCCAGAGTGAGAGAAAAAGAAGGATGGTAAATGGCAGTTTTTACATCATGCTCCCCAACAATGCTTGGACCAGAATTTTCCTGCAAAACACCAATTTGAACTTTACCAAACAGCTATCAAAGCCCCTGGAAGCTGTCAGGCAAGTGGGATGTGGGGTTTGCAGAAATACAATACCTAGACAGCTGGAATAATATTATAGTGCTGGAAATAGTGCTGCTGGGTAAGACATGACATTATTCTTTGCAACAAGACCATTATCCATCCGTATCCATGTTGGTGCAATATATGAACACTTATTAGTTCCAACAACAGAGCTTTAACTGTTGACCAACCATAGGCCTGGTCTTAATCCCGCAATTAGGAAAACAAAGCTTAAAACAGAGGAAAATCTTATATTTTTTGTACATCTGGGAAGCTAGCAATTTTTTTGGAAGATTCTCCTGGGATTTCTAGTGACAGCTTTCCTTTTCAGCTGACATCACTGAAAGATTTACCTCGATCTACCTCTACACAAACCTTGTTGAGCACCAGCTGGTTGGAGATTTATTGGTCCCATTATCATTCTGTGTTCTGGAAAATAGTATCAGCAGTGAGATCATTACAGTGACACAGTACAAGCTGCATTATGTGCCAGTGAACCAACATCGTATTGATACAGGCACCACTGAAATAAATGCAAATGAAAACAAGCAAATCTTATTTCACAGTGGAAAGGAGATTGTGAAACTGCCGCCCTGGAAAGCTCTGATATTTTAAGAACGAACACCATCATGTAGTAAAGAATAAGTAATAAAGGGAGTAGTAAAAGATTTAAAAGGATCCTTCCTTGTACATGAATTATTAAAGAGTCCAGGTGGAGTAGAAGGTATATTCCACGTTCTCTTTTCAAAATCTATATAATTTTTATAAAGGAGTTTGGAAATTATTAAACCACATGTTAAAAGAGTGGCTGAAAACATGGCCAAAGATGTGATCAGTTGTGTCTTCCAGGCTGTTGTGCCAACTTGCAAAGCAGGAGGTCTCAGGGGTCTTTTATAATGACACATCACACCCCTGAAGGGAAGGCGTTCCTCAAACCCTTAAAAGGAAAAGGATGGGTGTGGAGGAGTTTCTGTTAGATGGAGATTTGTTATTGAACTAGCCAGGCCCAAAGGAATTTCAAGGCCACCTCAGAAAGCTGAAAACAGGACCTGCCATGGGAGGGAGGCAGTTCTACAATAACAGGGCCTCAACACGATGTAAATCAACAGACCTATCAGCAGTGAGACACCAGCGCGTGGACAGCTCGTGAACATATATGATATCCAATTAGTGAATGCATGCTTGGAGCGTGGACGTGTGATCAGAGAATAGTTGCATATATAAGGAGGCTTGTTTCTGTAATAAATGGCTCTAGCATGATTCACATTGAATTGGAGTGCAGAGTCCTTTATTCGCTCCAACAGATGGGTGATGCCAAGCTGCATCCCAGTCACAACAAGAAGCAAAAGAATAGCAAAACCTACTAAACAGCGGAAAAGAAACAAGAAATCCAGAGAAGGAAGTCCTATTCTACCACTAGAAAAGGAGATATATTTTAACAAGGCTGATTTTTGTTCATAGCTGCACAGAATAATGTACCAAATCCAAACTAGCTTTGTTTGAAGCAGTCCCAATGCACACAAGCATCAATAAGAGCTTATTCATTGACATACTATCACCGTTTACTGCAGGGCGACAATAAACCGTAGCAGATGCTCTCTGTTAACCCCCTGCCCTCCCCACTAAGGAAAGGTAATAGGAGAAAAAGGGAGAGAGACTTCGAAGTTGGAAAAGTTCAAAATGCTTTACTAATGCTACTAATAGAGAAAATAATACGAAATATACAAAACCAATCTTGAACTTCCTGGGGCAGTGCAGCAGCAGCCCATGGCGGAGCTGACATTACTCCAGCAGCTGGAGGGCAGGCACCCAGAAGTCCTGGACTGGACTCCCTAGTAAACCGGAACTGGATTCAGGGATGCAGGGCCTGAAACTAGACCTAGGATCATGGTCACAACAGGCAGGGTCCTCTACAGATGCCAGCCATAGTCAGAGAGGGAGACTCTTGTGATCTCCCACTTTTATAGGGTGTATGAGGTATATGGGATGGAATACTTAGTTGGTCAATTTTAGTCACCTGTTCTGTCCACCCCTCCTTGCAAATACACCCCCTCTCACTTACGAGACATGCAAAATTTATCAGTAACCTTGGCTGCCATAGCAATAAGTCTAAACTTGGGCCTCTTCTGCATATCATTGCTACCATTGTCAGCTCCAGAGCATACAGTGTCTGAAAAAACATGCAGCCAAATTCAGAAAAGTGCAGTTACTTAGAATAACTTAGCTCAAAGGAAAATTCACTAAAAGAGAACGGGTCTTATTTTAACCAAAACCAGGACATTCCACCCCTTATTCCGTACCATTTATGTCATACCCAAATCACTACTGCTTTCTGCCTGTCTTCAAACGTACATGCACGCACACATCACTAGTTCATCTTTTTACTCAAAAAGTTTGTTAAGTTCATTTAGTTCATGACTGTGGGTCTCTGTCTATCACAGCAGTCTCTCTAGGCAGGAGAGATGGTGTGTAATTTGGTACTGTTTGTATCCACGAATTGCAGGTCAGAGATGTCAGTCTTGGGGAAGTTACTGGATGCCACTCAATGAAGCTTCTGGGAACAGCAAGACGTGGTTCCAGCCACTTGGATGATAAAGGAAGATCAATACTAACATGACCAACTGGATGGTCAAAGAAAAAATAATACTAAGATGATTAAATCACAGCATTTAGTCAAAATATAAAGGGCCTTGGACAGGTTATACAGAAGTATGTTTTTCATGATTGTAAGGAGTGATAGCCCAGGCTCGTGAGAATGGTATCTCGGGCTGGAAAACCACCCCCAAGTGTGTGTGATGTGTGAATGCTGTTGGTCCTGGGCTGTGAATGAGTGGGAACGTGACTGAAAACAGTCACAACATGAGTGTGGTGTGTTTGGAATAACAATCATTGAAAAAACATCCCATTTAACCACTGTAAACCTATAAATTTTGAATAGTTAATAAAGAGGGCCTCAGCCTGGCTCAGCTCTGCTCTGCTCTGCCTGGCTCTGTGCTCCCTGCTGAACACGACCTCTGCCTTTGTGTGTGTCTTTGTCTGTGTCCCCGTTTGCTTTGTTCTTCATCACCGCAAAGCTAGCTCAGGGTTCACCATCACCACTGCATCAACCTAAAAGACACTTACTGAACACTGTTAATATCATGCAGCAATTAACATCATACAGTTTGAAATTGAATATTCTCACCCAGAATAAAATCTCCTTGAGGTACACATTGGACTTCCCCATCCTTCAGCATTACCCACCAAGTACATCCAGGCCCTTGAGCAAAAGCAATCCCACGAATGTGTTTGCCTTTGCCCAAAGCAGGAATAACCCAAGACAGCTTTTCCTAACATGTTCCTTCCATGCACCACAGGGACTTTATTCCCTTCTACTGTATGTAAAAGCTCTGATGGAGCAAGGCCAGCTCAATTGATTGATCCCCTGGTGTTAACTAATCAGGTGGCTTGTGCCAGATGTTTATCCCACTTTTTAAAGGTTCAACCTCCCATTGCCTTAAGGGTAGTTTGTAACAAGACATTGTATCGCTCAATCTTCCCAGAAGCTGGTGCATGATAGGGAATATGATATACCCATTCAATGCCATGTTCTTTGTCTCAGTTGTTTATAAGACTATTTTTAAAATCAGTCCCATTGACTCAATTCTTTCTGGAGTGCCATGTCACCACAGGACTTGCTTTTCAAGGCCCAGAATAGTGTTCCAGGCAGTGGTATGAGACAGACGATATGTTTCTAGCCATTCGGTGGTTGCTTCCACCATTGTAAGCACATAGCGCTTACATTGGCATGTTCTAGAGAGTATAATATAGTCAATCTGCCAGGCCTCATATTTATATTTCAACCACCGCCCCCCATACCACGGAGGCTTTAACCTTTTGGCTTGTTTGATTGCAGCACATGTTTCACAATCATGGATAACCTGTGCAATAATGCTCATTGTTAAGTCCACCCCTTGGTCACGAGACCATCTATATGTTGCATCCCTTTCTTGATGGCTTGAAGCATCATGGGCCCACTGAGCTAGAAAAACTTAACCTTTATGTTGCCAGTCCATGGCAAACAATAGGACCATGCTTCTGCCCCTGGGGAAATCAAATCCAGGTGTACTGGATACCCCTCCAGGTAAAGGCAAACTGTGGTCTGCATTCTGCTGACAAAGGAATTGAGAAAAATGTATTAGCACTGTGAATTGTGGCATACCACTTGGCTGCCTCTGACTCCATATTGCAGTTCTAACATGTCTGGCATGGCAGCACTTAACGGTGACGTAACTTCATTTAGGCCATGATAGTCTACAGTTAGTCTCCACTCGTCACTAGACTTACGCACTAACCGTATAGGACTATTGAAAGGAAAGCGAGTCTTACTGATCGCTCCTTGATTCTCTGGTTTTCAGATCACTTTATGAATGGGGATCAGGGAATCTCAGTTGGTGCAATATTGTTGTCTGTGCACCGTCATGCTAGCAATTGGCATCTGTTGTTCTTCGACCTTAAGCAGTCCTAAAACAGAAGGGTCCTCTGAGAGACCAGGCAAGGTAGACAGCTGTTTAATGTTCTCAGTCTCTACAGCTGCTATACCAAAGGC
The DNA here is from genome assembly GCF_963082525.1 of Nesoenas mayeri. Taxonomy (NCBI): domain Eukaryota; kingdom Metazoa; phylum Chordata; class Aves; order Columbiformes; family Columbidae; genus Nesoenas; species Nesoenas mayeri. The sequence goes on from NC_137553.1 coordinate 15,190,314, forward strand.
CCATCGATACCCTTTTGGGTCCTTAAAATACCCTCTCCTTAGGTAGTCTATGCCAAGGACGCATGGAGCATCTGGGCCAGTCAAAATAGTGTGCCTTTCCCACTCATTTCCAGTGGCTCACTTCAGTCTGTAATACAGTCAATTCCTTGGATCCCCCGGTCACTCCTTCAATACTGACAGATTCTGACTCTTTATGTTTCAATGGCATCATTGTACACTGTGTGCCAGTGTCTACCAGAACTTTATGCTCACGTGGTTCTGATGTACCAGGCCATCAAATCCACACAGTCCAATAAACTTCGTTGTCCCTCTCCTCGACCTGGCTGGAGGCAGGGTCCCCCTAATTCTCTTTACTTGACTCTGGTAGGGAGACACAAGAATCCCTCCTACTCTGGCTGGAAAGCCTCCCATTGGAAACTAGAGCAGCTTTTCTGATGGAAGCTTTCTTTTTCAACTCACGTACTCGTGCCTCTAGGTCAGCAGTGGGTTTTCCATGCCAATTACTCATATCTTCCCCCTGGTCACACAGGAAATACCATAATTCACCTCATGACATGTTCCATTTCTGGTCCTGCAGAAGGATGTCTTCTCCTAATAGCTGTGACACAGACCCATACAGGTGACGAGTAGAAACTATCCTACCCCTAGGACAGTTTGTCTCGCAGTTTCACACAGTCAAATTCAGAAAAGTGCAGTTACTTAGAAGAACTTAGCTGAAAGGAAAATTCACTAAAAGAGAACTGGTCTTGTTTTAACCAAACCAGGAAAGATACCAATATTTTCAGCTATAACACAGGTTCACAGAATGTGAACCATAGAATGTTAGGGATTGGAAGGGACCTCAAAAGCTCATTCAGTCTAATCCTCCCGCCAGAGCAGGAACACCTAGATGAGGCTACACAGGAAGGCGTCCAGGGGGGTTTTGAATGTCTCCAAAGAAGGAGACTCCACAACCCCTCTGGGCAGCCTTTTACAGTGTTCTGTTACCCTCACTGTGAAGAAGTTTCTTCTCATATTTAAGTGGAACATCCTGTGTTCCAGTTTGTACCCATTGCCCCTTATCATTGGTTATCATCGAGAAGAACCTGGCTGCATCCTTGTGACACTCACCCTTTACATATTTATAAACATTAATGAGGTCACCCCTCCGTCTCCTCTTCTCCAAGCTAGAGACCCAGCTCCCTCAGCCTTTCCTCATAAGGGAGATGCTCCACTCCCTTAATCATCTTTGTGGCTCTGCGCTGGACTCTCTCCAGCAGTTCCCTGTCCTTCTTCTTGAACTGAGCGACCCAGAACTGGACACAACATTCCAGATGCAGTCTCACCAGGGCAGAGTAGAGTAGGAGGAGAACCTCTCTCGACCTACTAACCACACCCTTTCTAATACACCCCAGGATACCATTGACCTTGGCTATACAAGGGCACAGTGTTGGCTCATGGTCATGCTGCTGTGCACCAGGACCCCCAGGTCCCTTTCCCCTACATTGGAACCTGGGGTTGTTCCTGCCCAGATGCAAGACACTACACTTGCCCTTGTTATATTTCATTAAATTTTTCCCCGCCCAACTCTCCAGCCTGTCTAGGTCTTGCTGGATGGCAGCACAACCTTCTGGCATGTCAGCCATTCCTCCCAGTTTTGTGTCATCAGAAAACTTGCTGACAGTGCACTCGATTCCCTCATCCAAGTTGCTGATAAGTTGTTCCATCAACTTACCAGGGATGGAGATGAGCCTGACAGGTCTATAGTTACCCGGGTCCTCCTTCTTGCCCTTTTTGAAGAATGGAGTGACATTTGCTTTCCTCTAGTCCTCAGGCACATCTCACATTTCCCACGACTTAGCAAAGATGATGGAGAGTGGCCTAGCAATGACTTCAGCCAGCTCCCTCAGCACCCGCAGGTGCATCCCATCTGGACTCATCAATTTATGGATGTCCAGATCGCCTAATTGCTCCCTAACCCAGTCCTCATCAATCAAGGCAGACTCTTCCATTGTCTTGACTTCCTCTGGGGCCTCAGGGGTATGGGCTCCTCAGGACAGCCTCTGGCAGAGTAGACAGAGACAAAGAAAGCATTCAGTAACTCTGCCTTCTCTGTATCTTCTGTCACCAGGGCACCCACCTCATTCATCAGTGGGCCTACATTGCCTCCAGTGTTAGTTTTATCTACCATGTATTTGAAGAAGCTCTTTCTGTTGTCCTTGACCCCTCTTGCAAGGTTTAATTCTAAGGAGGCCTTAGCTTTCCTATTTGCCTCCCTACACCCTCTGACAACAGCCTTATATTCTTCCCAAGTGGCCAGCCCCTCCTTCCATGATCTGTAGACTCTCCTTGTCCACTTGAGCTTGCCCAGCAGTTCACTGTTTCACCAAGCAGGTCTCCTGGCTCCCTTCCTTGACTTCCTATGTGTTGGGATGCTCTGATCTTGAGCTTGGTAGAAGCAGTCCCTGAATGCTAACCAACTATCTTGGTCCCCTTTAGCTTCAAGTATCCTTGCCCATGGGATTTCCCCTAGCAATTGCTTGAAAAGGCCAAAGTTGGCCCTACTGAAGTCCAGGGTTGTGATTCTGCTTGGTGTTCTGTTCTCGCCCCATGAGATCCTGAACTCCACCATCTCATGGTCACTGCAACCAAGGCAGCCCTCAACCTTTACCTCTTCAACCAGACCCTCCTTGTTAGTGAGGATGAGATCCAGCAGTACTCCTGTCCTAGTTGGCTCATCCACCATTTGCATAAGGAAGGTATCATCAATGCACTGGAGGAACCTCCTGGACTGTGGCTGGCTGGCTGCATAGTCCTTCCAGCAAATATCAGGGTAGTTAAAATCCCCCACGGCAACCAGGGCCTGTGACTGTGAGGCTTCTCTCAGCTGCCTCAGAAGGCCTCATCAACTTCCTTACCCTGATCTGGTGACCTGTATAGACACTCACAACAGTATCACGCCTGCCCCTTATTTCTTACCCACCGACTCTCAACTTGCTCCTCGTCTGCCCCTGGGCTTGAATAGGAAAGATTGTGTAGGTCTGAACAACAGTGCTGAATCTTTGCATCAGTTACCTGTTGGCATTTACTTTCAGCCAGTTGGATATTACGTTAAGAGACATCTTCATTCTGAGTTTTTAAGGCACTGTCTGCTCTATAGGGTGTGGATGACCTGGAAGTTGCTTTCAGGAGTTCTTCTTCTGTCCTAACAGGAGACATGTTTACTGCTCCAGTGGGTTCAGGAGAGCCATTCACATTAGAGAGGCCTTTTGGTAAGTGCAATCCACTGCCCTTGTCACACTGTACAATTATTATTTTTTCTTTCTTTAGAAATCCCAGCCCAACTATAATTTATTTGATCGATGTGTTTTTTGGGGAAATATGTGGTGTCCCTACATATGTTCCTGTAAAGCTCAGTTTTTGTTCTGGTTTTCCATTTCAGCAGGCAATGTTGCCCATATCTATTAGCACAGCACAAAGTCCAAAGACTGCCCAAGTAATACTGTATGGTGATCTGGTTGGCTTTTCAGTAGTCTTGTTAACTGACGGTCCCACATGACTGTATTTTCTTTTTTTTTTTTTGTTCATATTTAAACTTTTTTAACTTCAGTACTTAATTTCTTACTAAGTGATCTTTTATATGTAAACTTTTGCAAATATAAATTCATGTGTGTATATATATATATAAATAAATGTATGTATACATTTCTACATATTTAGATCCTCTTTTCTGTATATATTTATAAAGATATTTACATGGCTATATATCATATGTATCAAGAATATATAAGAGCCCTTGAGAAGCTTCCAGGTGACCAGGAAGGTGGGGTTTCAGCTGTGTCACAAAAGGCAATGTAAATTTTTAAGAACAGATTAAGCAAATCTGAAGAATTAAATTATCATTGTCATTCACTCCTTTGGGCACTTAGATGGTCTAGATGACCTTCTGAGACCTCTTCCAGTCTATGATTTATTGAGAAACTTTTATGCACATTATTTGAAACAGGAACTGTATCTTTTGTATTTTTACAACACACAGCAAAGCAGTCCATGGCTAGAGACTGCAGTCATTACAATAACTGTACAGCAATAATAATATCTAATAAGCATGCTATGTTTTGTAATGTTGCATCTTTGTAATGTTTGCAAAAAGAGAAGGACTTGTGGGCAATGTGATGGCCAGAGGCTGCCTTGGGGATAGCAATAATGAAATGGCTGAGTTTTCTGTTCTTGGAGAAGTAAGGAGGGGGATCGGCAGAACTACTACTTTGGACTTCAGAAGGGCAGGCTTCTAAAGGGCAGTCTTTGACCTGTTTAGGAGGCTTGTTGACAGAGTTCCATGGGAGGTGTAGGAGTCAGTCCAAAGAACAGTATCTGCCTGAACATTGCCATCAAGAACAGAAGGACAATGACTTGGAGAGAGGCCTGAGAAGAATTGTATTGCATGGGTCTCTCTGACCCGGGGGCTACCGGTAGCAGTGGTTGCTGTGTGGACTTCACCTGCTACCTCAGCCAAGCTTGCCCCCACCTCCTAGAAGGAATTGTGTTGCACGGGTCTCTCCGACCTGGTGACAATAGCTGCTGTCCAGAAGATGGATTTTCACCTGCTGCTTCAGCCAAACTTGCCCCCCACCTCCTCCCTGTTACTAAGGCCAACAAAGAAGAGCATGCGCAGAGGCTCACCAAGGGTCTTGAGGTCACCCAATGGACCAGAAAGAGACCCCTGAATGTGAGGCCACGTAGGCGCAGATGGGTTCTGGCAGGCAAAGCGGAGATTCTTTGAGCCTGTGCAGTTAAGCCTGGATTGCGAAACAAAGGCAGAGATTGGCCTCAAACAATGGGAGTGTGGGGGGGTGAAGAAGCATAAGAGATGACTCCTGAATGGACACTGTTGAGATCTCCCCACCAAAGGATCACGGATCATGACAGAGGACCGGCAGGACACTGTTTGGGACCTGGGACCATAGGGACGCCTTTGGACCCATGGTGGTAACCAACCCTCTTTCCCCCTTTTCTTTTTCTTTCCCTTTTTCTCTACTTTCTCTATCGTGTGCCACTTTATGGGCAAAATAATAAAGTAACACTGTTTGATTGTATTATAACGCCTTGGCATTTTGGTTGCCTTAATTTTGTGCTTCAAGATCAAGGTAAACGAACCATCACGAGTCCATCGCCGAATGGACCGTGACAGGAGGCAGTCATGAAGGGCAAAGGAGTCCAGGAAGCCTGATCATTTGTCACAGGGGAGTAATTTAGGGTTCTGCTTACTGCAGAACGTTAAGATTTCTCAAAGAAAGTGCGACTTAAAAGAGTTCGGTGGAAGGTTCCCTCTGTTATTTAGTGCATGGGGTAAATATGCCAAGCTGAATGCTGCTTACCTTCTCTCCAGGAGCCTGATAACCATTCACTGAGTAAACTTTCAGGTGCTTTCCCTCCCTGACAATTGTTTGATCTAGAGTCTGTATTTTAGAACTCTGGAAACAAACTTTCAGGCGAGGCCTGATAACTGTTAGGGAGGCAAACTTTCAGGCAACAGAATCACAGAAATAAAAAAAAAATAAATTAAAAAAAAAAAAAGGAGTAGAATAGCAGGAGGACTGGCTCAAGCTACCTGACTACCTGACTATCTGAGCAGAGGTCCAACCTGAGCACAGAAAACCATAGATTTTTATATCTTTACAGACCATTCATACCATGATTCAGTCCAATAGCAATATTTCACTTTGGGGTCTTCTTGCTTTGTCGTGAGACGATGTGGAGAATGCAAAATTGCCGGCAGGACCTCTTTGAGCATGACGGGCAGGCCGGCGAGAGTAATGAGTCTAATTCAATATGAATTTAACATCAATACCCTTTAATGAACTCTTAACAACACTGAATATCAATGTCCACAAGACCACGTTTTTCCAACCCTTATATACTCTATACCAAAAGGCCATGCGGCAAGCACAGGCTACGATTGGTTACACATGCAGTCACTCTTCCCCCCCCCACCACGATGGTGATTAGCTGCAGGGCACTGAGGGCACTGTGCACAAACTTTTCATGCGCTGCGACGACGCAGTGCCCCTCCTGCAGCCTGTGTCGAGGGCAGACCAGCTTCTGTTTACTTCTTTTCAGTCTTTGGTGTCTCTAGGAAAAACCTCCGTGCAGGTGCTAGCCTGCACGACAGCCAAAAACTCTCCACAAATTCTTTTTTTTGTTGTTGTTGTTGTTGTTGTTGTTGTTGTTTTTGTTGTTGTTGTTGTTGTTGTTGCTGGTTTTTTTTTCTTTTTGGACAAGCCAGGCTTGATTAGCTGTGCATTCTAATTCCTCTTTGATACGTGATAAAGGACAACTTATACATAACATATCAATTACAACAACAATCAACATAAACAATGCACTTTGCAATAAACCCTTAATCCACCCCCCTAGGCCAAGCCAATTTGTTAAACTTTTTAAACCAAAAAATCCTACGTCTTTCTTTTTTCTTTTTATAAAAATACAATAAGAGGTGTTAAAAGAATTAATCAGTATGATTTCCTGTGGCTCTGGCCCTACGGAAAGGCGATCATTGCAATTATCATGGTTGTCAAACATGCGCTAATATTTTTCTTCTTAGTAAACTTGAGGTATTCCATTGCCATTTAAATATCGCAATGGATTAATTAAACAAATTCCAAGAACTTTGGTTTAATGGTACTCCTACTTAACATGTAACAAACGATGTGCTGAGTGTTGATAAACTTACTCAGAAGGTAGTGGTGTTTAAAGACCTAATTATATAACTATATTACACATACATGTCACAGCTAAATTAATGCAAAGGTTATGCTTCACTCTGTGTCCTCCGAAGGTTCTGTTGCAGGGAGTTGATTCGGTTGAATTTGTTTCAACTCCGGCTTTACCGCTCGTCTTGGAACCCACAATGGACCTTGATCCGTGGAGACACATATACCCTCTACCGTTAAAAATAACAGGTACTGGTCCCTTCCACATTCCAGTGGTGGGATCACGATATCTCACCATGAATTTCGGTATTCTTCCTTCCTAGTCTGATCTGATAATGATGAATGATCACAGGAGGCTCCTCATGATCTCCAGTTAAACATAAATAATTCAAGGTAAACAACACCTTTGCTAAGCGCTGTTGACAATCTAACTCTTCCTGCTTCTGTTTGTTCAAATACCCCTTAATCATTTGATGTGCCCTCTCAATGATTCCTTGGCCCATTGGGGAATGAGGTATACCTGTAACGTGTTTCACTCCCCATTTCATTAGAAAAGTTCTAACTTTCTGGCTAACATAGGCAGGGCCATTGTCTGTCTTAATCTTTTCTGGGACACCCATTACAGCAAAGCAAGCTGTGAGATGTTTACATACATGTTGTGCTTTTTCCCCTGGTAAAGTAGTAGCCCATATCATTTTTGAAAAAGTATCAATTGTGACATGCACATATTTAAGTCTTCCGAATTCTGGCACATGTGTCACATCCATTTGCCATACTTCTAAGGCTTTTAAACCTTCTCTAACCACTGATTTGTTCTAAGGAATTGCCATAGCTTCCCTTTTGGTTGTTGTGAATGTACCTTGCCTATAAATCCTAATAATGCATTCTGAATAGGCACCGAATTTCTCAGCCACCATTCTAAATCGGCTCCATTTATTGGAATACTGATGTCATCTGGTTCCTGACCGCTAATTTCTAATATTCGAGATCTTCCTTTTCGAATCAATTCTCCAACTGCTTCTGGTCTTGTTTGAATGCTGAATTTTGGTTGGACACTAAGAAAAACCCATTCTAATAATCGTAAATCATTTTCTGTTTTCAATCTGACAGTGGCACAAAAGGCAGAATCTGTAGCAAGATTTATGGGGAATTCCCCGTCTTTGTTTTGCCACTGGCAGATGATTGCACATGGATGTTCTAGATTGCTAATAAGAAGGGAAATTGGTCCATCAGAAAGTCTTAGATCACTGAACTGCTGCTACAACTGGTTGTATTGTAGATGAGACTTGCTGGCTAACTTGTCAAAGACATGTCTGCATGACCCCTTCAAAAGCGGCAGCCATCACTTCCGCACTTTGGTGTTCTTCAGGTCTGGCTACTTGCGTTAGCATTTGTTCTACTGAAGATCCCGGTGGCAGAGTTGCTAATATTTGTTTAGTCTTTGAATTTGCATTATCGAAAGCTAACAATCAAAACATTTGATTTTTCATTTCTTCTGACAAGTCCCGGTTTTGCATTACTCCTTCATGTAGCCGGTCAATAAAATGCGAGAAATTTACTGTAGTGCCTTGGCGTATTCCGCTGAATGAGGGAGCTAAGGGTCCTGGTAAAGTTAAGAAAGCATCTAGGGCAAGTTGTGCAGCTTTCAGACGAACTTCAGCACCAAATCGCAGTTGGACTTCTATTGTAGCATACTGTCCACGACCCGTATAGGCGTTGGGTACCACATTGGTTAATGGGTCATTTGGACTCATGTGTTTGGTTGTTTCTTGCTGCGCTCGTTGATACCAGGCCGATTCCCACAGGAGGAATTGTGCTGGCTAGTAATAAGCGCATTAAATTTTGGCAGTCTACGGGACACAATAAGTCAGTGGTAAAAATCCAATGCAGTATTTGTCTGGTTGCTTCTGAACGTATACCATAGTTGGTGATTGTTTGTTTTGCTTGCTGTAAAATTTTCCATTCATGTGGTTCCCATACCGCTGTCTGGGTGTTCATATTCTGAATTACCGGTAATTTTGGGCTAATTGGGCACATTGCTTCTCATTGGATCTTTGTCACTGATCTCATATGTGTGTTTGTTTTGTTTAGCTGTAGATAATGTTTATACTCCATGGCCTTGCAGGTGCCGTTTTGTCTGAATAAACGCTTTTCTTCCCAGAGAAGTGCAAAACAGGCCCCATTTTGCAGATGTCTGTAATGTCTTTGCATTAGCCTTGAAGTCGTTACTTTTTCCCTAGTCAAATCTGTTTTCCCCAGCAAAGTTCGAACTAGACCTTACCACCCAGATGTTCAGTGTAGTTTGTAGTTGCTTTTGGTAAATACGAGCAGAGCTTTACAGCTTAAGATTTCAGCAAATCCAGCTTATGAATAACACTAAGCAGAGAGAATATTAAAAATCATACAACTTTATACTTCTAGATGATTTATTATATTTAGTATGCATTTACTTAAGCTAAATGATATGAAACTTAAATTGGGCTCATCCACTGACCTGTGAGTAGTAATGAAGGGCATTGAAGCTGGTGAAGGGTCTGGAGCACAAGTCTTATGAGAAGCGGCTGAGGGAACTGGGGCTGTTTAACCTGGAGAAAAGGAGGCTGACGGGAAACCTTATCGCTCTCTCTCAGCGCTTTGGCTAAGGTGATGTGTAGTATGTGTTATCAATTTAATAAGTGATAGGTCCTGTATGAGAGGCCTTTATATCAAGGGGATTGTTGGGCATGGTAATAGGACCTGGAGTTTGGTGGGTCTGCTCTGTGCATGGTCCCACTACTGCAGTGCCTCTGGGAACAGCGCACCCTCTCCATCACCGGGGTGCTGTTCAAAGACAGAGCTAAGCTGCGGTCGAGCTCTTGGTCATTAATATTTGGATCAGGCAATCCCAAAATGTTGAAAATCTAGCAGGCGAGGAAAAAAGCCAGATTGGCTAAGCAGGGATCTTCTTGAACTATAAGCATGAAAAGAAAGTATGCGGTCAGTGGAAGGAAGGTCAGACATCATGGGAGGACTACAGAGATGCTGTTCGCCACTGTAGGGAGAAAATTTGTGCAGCCGAAGCCCAACTGAAGCTGGCCAGTACTATGAGGGACAAAAAAGGGCTTTTTAAAATACGTTAATGACAAAAGGCAAACCAGAAATAACATTGGCCCATTACTTGATGAACATGTTCGCCTCATGAACAGGGACATAGACAAAGCTAAGACGTTTGATGCTTTCTGGAGCATTAAACATGGAGAAGATTATTCTGGGAGTTATTGAAAAACACCTGAATGACAATGCAGTCATTGGTCCCAGCCAGCATGGGTTCATGAGGGGAAAGTCTTGCTTGAGCAACTTAATTTCTTTCTACAACAAGGTTATCCACCTAGTTGACCAAGGGAAGCAAATCAATATGATCTTTTAGGATTTCAGTAAAGCTTTTGATACTGTCTCTCACAATATCCTCCTGGACAAGATGTCCAGCATGCAGCTGGATAAACACACAATTCAGTGGGTGAGCAATTGGCTCTGACAGGCCTGGCTCAAAGGGTTATAGTAAGTGGGGTTATGTCAGGCCGGCAACTAGTCACTAGCGAGGTTCCACAGGGATCCATCTTAGGGCAAGTACTCTTTAATATCTTCATAAATGACTTAGACACAGGACTTGATGGAATACTTAGTAAGTTTGCCAATGACACAAAATTGGGAGGAGCTGTTGACACTCTTGAGGGCAGAGCGGCCCTGCAGAGGCATCCAGACAGACTGGAGAACTGGGCAACCACCAAGTACATGAAGTTTAACTAGGACAAGTTCTGGATTTTGCACGTGGGATGCAGCAACCCTGGCTTTACATACAGACTGGGGAATGAGAGGCTGGAGACCAGCTCTGAGGAGAAGAATCTGAGGGTTCTGTTTGACAGCAAGTTGAACATGAACCAAGTGCGCCCTCACAACCAAGAGAGCCAACCGTGTCCTGGGGTGCATCAAGCACTGCATTGCCAGCCACTTGAGGGAGGTGATTGTCCCACTCTACTCTGCATTTGTGCAGCCACACCGGGAGTACTGTGTGCAGTTCTGATACAAAGCCATAAGAGAGTGTTCAGAAGGCCACAAAGTGAGTGAAGGGTTTAGAGGGGAAGCCGTAAAAGGAGCAACTAAAGTAACTAGGTCTGTTCAGCCTGGAGGACAATGAGGTGGTCTACGGTTTCCTCACAAGGGGAGAAAGAAGGGCAGCTGCTGATCTCTTCTCTCTGGCCACAAACGATAGAACTCATGGGAATGGCAGGAAAATGTACCAGGGGAGATTTAGTTTGGATATTAGGAAAAGGTACTTCACCCAGAGGGCAGTGGAGCACTGGAGCAGGCTCCTCAGGGAGGTACTCATGAGCCCTAGCCTGACAGTATACAAGAAGCAACTAGACAATGCCCTCAGACACATGGTTTGAACTGTGGGGTTGTCGTATGCAGGGACAGGAGAAGATGATTTTAGACAACTAGAATCTCTTTACCAAGGGCAAGTCCTGCCTGACCAAACTAGTGGCCTTCTATGATGGAGTAACTGCATCAGTAGACAAAGGAAGGGCTACTGATGCCATCTATCTGGACTTCTGTAAAGACTTTGACATGGCCCCCTACAACGTCCTTCTCTCTAAATTGAAGAGGTATGGATTTGATGGGTAGACTGTTCAGAGGATGAGGAATTGGCTGGATGGTCACACCCAGAGAGTAGAGGTCAATGGCTCAATGTCCAAATGGACACGGGTAACAAGTGGTATCCCCCGGGGGTCCGTATTGGGATGAATACCATTTAATATCTTTATCAATGACATAAACAGTGGGATCAAGTGCACTCATCAAGTTTGCAGATGACACCAAGCTGAGTGGTGCAGTTGACATGCTTGAGGGACAGGATGGCATCCAGAGGGACCTGGACAAGCTCAAGAAGTGAGCCCATGCAAACCTCATGAGGTTCAACAAGGCCAAGTGAAATGTCCTGTACCCAGGTCAGGGCAACTCCCAGTATCAATACAGGCTGGAGGATGAAGGGATTGATAGCAGCCCTGTGAAGAAGGACTTGGGGGTACTGGTGGATGAAAGATTGGACATGAGCCGGCAATATTCTCTTGCAGCCTGGAAGGCCAATCATATCTTGGGCTGTATCAAAAGGAATGTGGCCAGCAGGTCGAAGGCGGTGATTCTGCCCCTCTGCTCTGGTGAGACTCCACCTGGAGTACTGCATCCAGCTCTGGAGCCCTCAGTACAGGAAAGACATGGACCTGTTGGAGAGGGTCCAGAGGAGGGCCATGAAAATGATCAGAGGGCTGGAACACCTCTCCTATGAGGAAAGGCTGAGGGATTTGAGGTTGTTCAGCCTGGAGAAGAGTAGGTTCTGGGGTGACCTTATTGCAGCCTTTCAGTACTTAAAAGGGGCCTATAAGAAAAATGGAAGAAACTCTTCAGCAGGGCCTGTTACAATAGAACAAGGGATGATGGTTGTTAACTAGAGGAGGAGAGATACAGGCTAAGCACAAGGAAGAATTTTTTTATGATGAGGGTGGTGAAACACTGGAATAGGTTGCCCAAAGAGGTGGTAGATGCCCCATCCCTGGAAACATTCAAGGCCAGGCTGGACAGGGCTCTGAGCAACCTGGTCTAGTTGAAGATGCCCCTGTTCATTGCAGGGGCGGTGGACTAGATGACCTTTGAAGGTCCCTTCCAACCCAAACTGTTCTATGATTGCATGATTCTATGTTTCTATGCTTCTACGATCTCAGCTAATTTTAACTTTTTTGGAAACTTTGACAGTGACTAGTATAGGTAAAATAATGTTTTGATACGATCTGTAATAGAAATCATCCATGACAAACTGTAATTCATCTTTTTAATATGCTTTTGTCAATATAGTCACAAACCAAATTTAAGTCTTTTAAAGATTTAAAATTCTGGTGACATACTAGTCTTTTAGCACATTACATGTACATTAACTACTCAGTTTTAACCCCTTCCAGATTTTGTCATTTGTAAGGTGCCTTTGACTATCTCATAAAAGCAGTGAAATGAGTTACCCAATTGAACATTGCATGTGGCCAAAATGTTACAGACTCTCATGATCTGGCTTTCATTCTAAAGCCAGGTTAGAGTATCTGGTGCCTGAAAATTCTCTGAGTTCTCAAAGTGCTCCCGTCTTCCATCTTTTGGTGGTGCAGTGGTGTAAGGTGAGAAGATGGAATCCATTTGTGGAATTATCTGCCTTAATATCTATGCTTTCTTACAAGGACAGATAAGCTATTTTTTTATTTACCAACAGCATCTGGGTTTTATGCTTTTATGATGCTAAACTGGCGGTAATATCACTGAAATGATTGCTGAAGCTGGAGTCAAGAATGATTATCTATGTCATAGTAGTGAGGCCTTTAGAGCTTGTTTTCTCCCAGAGCACTAAGCAAGCGAGAGGTATTCAGATCACACAGTTAATAATACTGCATGCTGTTAAACTCAGGGGGGTCTTGGATCTTTTACCGTTTTTCTATATTCATCAGTTGCCATACAACCATAAAAAGTGTAGCAGATATTAATATGGCCATACTGTTCAGTCTCTTCATAAAGAGGAATACTCCCTAAATGAATTGTGTCCAATCTGTTGTGAAATGTCTTGATTAAAATGAATTTTTAATGTACTCTTTTAGACTCTCTTTACAGTATCACAGTATCACAGTATGTTCTGGATTGGAAGGGACCTCAAAAGATCATCTAGTCCAATCCCCCTGCTGGAGCAGGAACGCCTAAGTGAGGTTGCACAGGAACATGTCCAGGTGGGTCTTGAATGTCTCCAGAGAAGGAGACTCCACAACCCCCCTGGGCAGCCTGTTCCAGTGCTCTGTCACCCTTACTGAGAAGAAGTTTCTTCTCAAATTTAAGTGGAACCTCTTGTGTTCCAGCTTGATCCCATTGCCCCTTGTCCTATCATTGTTTGCCAACGAGAAGAGCCTGGCTCCATCCTCATGGCACTCATCTTTTATATATTTATAAACATTAATAAGGTCACCCCTCAGTCTCCTCTTCTCCAAACTAAAGAGACCCAGCTCCCTCAGCCTTTCCTCATAAGGGAGGTGCTCCACTCCCTTAATCATCTTGGTTGCCCTACGCTGGACCCTCTCCAGCAGTTCCTTGTCCTTCTTGAACTGAGGGGCCCAGAACTGGACACAATATTCCAGATGGGGTCTCACCAGGGCAGAGTAGAGGGGAAGGAGGACCTCTCTTGATCTACTAACCACCCCCCTTCTAATACATCCCAGGATGCCATTGGCCTTCCTGGCCACAAGGGCACAGTGCTGGCTCATGGTCATCCTGTTGTCCACCAGGATCCCCAGGTCCCTTTCCCCTACACTGCTCTCTAATATGTAATTTCCCAACCGATACTGGAACCTGGGGTTGTTCCTGCCCAGATGCAGGACTCTACACTTTTCCTTGTTAAATTTCATTAGGTTATTCCCCGCCCAACTCTCCAGCCTGTCTAGGTCTCGCTGGATGGCAGCACAGCCTTCTGGCGTGTCAGCCACTCCTCCCAGCTTAGTGTCATCAGCAAACTTGCTGATAGTACACTCTATTCCCTCGTCTAAGTCGTTAATGAATATATTGAATAATACTGGCCCCAGTACTGACCCCTGAGGTACTCCACTAGATACTGGTCTCCAACTAGACTTCGCACCATTGACTACCACTCTCTGGCTTCTCTCCTTAAGCCAGTTTGTAACCCACCTCACTACTCTATTGTCTAGACCACACCTCTGCAACTTAGCAACTAGGATGCTGTGGGAGACTGTGTCAAAGGCTTTACTGAAGTCAAGGTAGACCACATCCACGGCTCTGCCATCATCCATCCACCTTGTAACATTCTCATAAAAGGCTATGAGGTTGGTCAAGCATGACTTACCCTTGGTAAAGCCATGCTGACTGCCCCTAATAACCTTCTTATCCTTGATATGCCTTGAGATAGCACCAAGGATAAGTTGTTCCATTACTTTCCCAGGGACAGAGGTGAGGCTGACCGGTCTATAGTTACCCGGGTCCTCCTTCTTGCCCTTTTTGAAGATTGGAGTGACATTTGCTTTCCTCCAATCCTCGGGCACCTCTCTCGTTTCCCAAGACTTGGCAAAGATGATGGAGAGCGGTCCAGCAATGACCTCAGCCAGCTCCCTCAGCACCCGCGGATGCATCCCATCTGGACCCATGGATTTATGGATGTCCAGTCTATTTAATTGCTCCTTAACCCAGTCCTCATCAACTAAAGCAAGCTCCTCCATTGACCTCGCTTCATCTGGGGTCTCAGGGGTACAGGGCTCCCCAGGACAGCCTCCGGCAGAGTAGACAGAGACAAAGAAGGCATTCAGTAATTCTGCCTTCTCTGTATCTTCCGCCACCAGGGCACCCACCCCATTCCTCAGTGGGCCTACATTGCCTCTGGTATTAGTTTTATCCGCTATGTATTTGAAAAAGTTCTTTTTGCTGTCCTTGACCCCTCTCGCCAGCTGTAATTCTAAGGAGGCCTTGGCTATCCTAGCTGCCTTCCTACATCCTCTAACAGCAGCCTTATATTCCTCCCAAGTGGCCAGCCCCTGCTTCCATGACCTGTAAACTCTCCTCTTCTGCTTGAACATACCCAATAGATTCCTATTCAACCACGCAGGCCTCCTGGCTCCCTTCCTTGACTTCCTACGTGTGGGGATGCTCTGATCCTGAGCGCGGAAGAAGCAATCTCTGAATGCAATCCAGCTCTCTTGGGCCCCTTTTCCTTCAAGCAGTCTTGCCCATGGGATTTCCCCCAGCAATTGCTTGAAAAGGCCAAAGTTAGCCCTGCTAAAGTCCAGGGTTGCAATTATACTTGCTATTCTGTTCCTGCCACACAAGATGCTGAACTCCACCATCTCGTGGTCACTGCAACCCAGGCAGCCCTCAACCTTTACTGCTTCGACCAGACCCTCCTTGTTAGTGAGGATGAGATCCAGCAGTGCACCTCTCCTAGTCGGCTCCTCCACCATCTGCATGAGGAAGTTATCATCAATGCACTGGAGGAATCTCCTGGACTGTGGCTGGCTGGCTGAATGGTCCTTCCAGCAAACATCAGGGAAGTTAAAATCACCCACAACAACCAGGGCCTGTGACTGCGAGGCCACTCTCAGCTGCCCATAGAAGGCCTCATCAACTTCCTCAGCCTGATCTGGTGGCCTGTAACAGATGCCCACAACAGTGTCACCCCTGCCAGCCTGCCCCTTGATCCTGACCCATACACTCTCAACTCGCTCATCATCCACTCCTGGGCAGAATTTAGTACATTGTAGTTGCTCTCTCACATAGAGAGCAACTCCACCACCACGCCTGGCTGGCCTGTCTTTCCTGAAAAGGGCATAGCCATCCATGACCACATTCCAGTCATGTGAACTGTCCCACCATGTTTCTGTAATTGCCACCAGGTCATAATCTCCCAGCCGAACATAGGATTCTAACTCCTCCTGCTTATTCCCCATGCTGCGCGCATTGGTGTACAGGCATTTCAAGGAGCGAGCAGAGCACTCCCATTTCTCCCTAGGAGCATAAGAGGCCATCTGGTCCTCATCAGTTCTAGAATGCTGCCCCACTGGGACAAGCCCAGCTACAACCCCATCCCCCTTCGAGCCTAGTTTAAAGCTCTCCAAATGAGCCCAGCTAATTCCTGCCCCAGCATTCTTTTGCCCCTCTGAGATAAACCTTTCCCACGTGACACTGTCCGGACTGGTGTCTTATAGAACCAACCATTATCAAAAAATCCAAAGCCCTGCCTGTAGCACCACTCTTGGAGCCAACCATTTAGAGAATGAATTTTCCTATTCCATCCCACATCGTCACTTGAAGATGGAAGGAGTGAAGAAAAGATCACTTGAGCCCCTGAGTCTTTCACCATCCTTCCCAAGACCTTGAAATCATTCTTCATTGCCCTCAGACTACGGGAAGCAGCTTCCTCCCCATCTGTCTGGAAGACCAGCAGCGGGTAGTAGTCTGTCGGGTGCACCAGTCTTGGGAGCTCTCTAGCAATATCCTTGATCCGGGCTCCAGGTAGACTACAAACTTCTCTAAGATGAGGGTCAACTCTGCATATTGGGCCCTCTGTTCCTTTCAGAAGGGAATTTCCTATTACTATCACCCTTCTTTCTTTCTTAATAGAGGCAGTCTTAAGTTGTGGAGTCAACCGCCTCTTCCTATGTGATCCTGTAGGCAGGCCTGGCACTGCCTCCTCACCTACCTCTTCTTCCAGATCCAAGGCCTCAAACCTATTATGGACGGGCACCTGAGGAGACAAAGCAGGCAGGGAGGGGGGCTGCCCGTGACGCCGAATTGGAATACGCTTCCAACCCTCGTCGTCTTTTAGGTCCCCTACCTCTGCCCGACAGCAACAAGGGTGGGGCCGTCTCAAGACTTCCGCCTCTGTCCGAGAGGGCAGGAGGTCCATCTCCTTTTGAGGGGTACCTCCCTGGGACCTTTCCGACTGGCACGTCAGGGTGTTACTCCACCAGTCAATCTCCCTTTCGCACTCCCTGATGGTCCTCAGAGTCTCAATTTCCTCCTTAAGCTTCACGACCATGTGGAGCAGATCTTGCACCTGCTCACACCTCACACAGGTGGAGTGCTGGCCTCCCTCCCCCGGCAGCAGCAGGCTCTGGCACTCCCTGCAGCCGGAGACCTGAACAGCCACCGTTCGGGACAGAACCTCAGTCTGCGTTGCCACTGTCTGTTTGAGACAAGCTCTCCTCCTGGAGGCGACCATGGTCGTCAGTAGTCTGGGATGCTGGCAATAAGTTAGAGGGGCTAGCAAGCGTCAAGTGCTCTCTGCACCCTGTTGCACAAGCTGCCACACCCGCTGCTGCAGCACAGTGTGGGTGGGACTCACCCGCTACTCAAGCTGGTTGCTCCTCCCTGCGCCTGGTGGGCAGCGACTAGTCGCTGCCCTCCCACAGGACTTTTCAAGGCAATGGGAGGGGGTGTGGTCGCCGTCACGGTGGGAACGCCCCCCGCCACGTCAGCCGCTCTCTCGCAATGGCTGCCTGGGCTTTGGGGATGGGGACCCGCCGGGAATCACGCTGTCCCTGCACGTTTCCCTCTGAGCTTCCTAATCTCGGCTGAACCTCGTGGTCGGCTGCACCCCGCCGGCTCCGGCTCTCGCTGGGCTGGCTCCGATCAGCTGACTTAACTAGTAAGAATGTGCATTAACAGTATAGCATTGCTTGGTGTTTATTTGCTTGGTGTTGTTCCACATGTGAACTGCAAAAATTGCAAGATGATGGTAGGGATTTGGATGTTGCTTGGAGGATCGTGTGTCATGATAGAGGTCAGCAGAAAAAGAAATGAGAAGCTCAATTAATTGCAACTTTAGAGGGCATTGCTGATAAAGATCACGGAGTAAGCTGGGGTCAGGGAATGACTTGAGGAAGTAGAGGAAAAGGATGAAGGCAAGACATCGGACCCCAGAAGCTTGGAGAAAATCAGTGTGTGTATTGTAAACAAGAGGGACACTGGAAAAGAAATTGCCCTCAATTAAGAAAAATAAGTTTCCTGAATCAAAATTTGGTATTTGTTGCTGTACTTAAATAAGGTTGCTAAGCTTCATGAATGACAGGGACCAGGGAAACCTGTGGTCCGAATTAAACTGGGGGGAAAGATCAGAGGTTCAGTGTCTGGTAGATACTGGAGCCTCATATTCAGTTTTGAATACTAAGAATTCATGCTTACATTTGGTATCTCAATTGGAATGTCCTCTAATTGAGGATGACATTTTGTTGTCAAAATTATTTCAGAAATAAGTAGAATCTTTCTCTGATAAAAGAAAATTTGAAATTATATCGTACTTAACTGTGGCTTTTGTATAAATTGGATACTAAGGAAAATGGCCCGAATAAGGGGTTCTAAGTTATAGTACTATATTGCAATTAATGTTGTTCTGCAGAATTTTGGGAAAATGAGATGAAGTAAAGTACTGTATGTTAATTTGCTCTTATTGTTATGTAATACTTTTGAGACCAAAAAAGAATTTAAGTTGTTAAACTTTGATTCACATTGAATTTATGCGCTGGTTGGAGATACGGGAAAGAAAACTAAATGGATGTGAATTTGGGAGAGGTTGCATTTAAAAATTGCTAGAATATGAACTTATTTGGATCTAGGAAGATGAAAATAATGGATTGATGGTTAATATGCTGTTTATTGACATCTGTAAGAAATTGCAAAAGGTAAATGGTGCTGAGGAATGTAAAAGGAATGCCTATTGCTCAACTAATTGGAATTTCATATAAAATGTATAATAGCAGGAATGAAATGGAAAAGAAAAAAAAAAAAAAAGGCAAAAAGAGCTCAGGCCTGTGCTGTACAGCTTGAACATAAATTTCAGGCCTGTGTCAATCTGCAAGATAAACTTGGCCAGCTCATGGTAACAGGGCCTGGCAGTGATACAGGGAATTAACAGTTAACTAATTAACACTTAAAGAACTAACACTTAAAGACACTTAGAGAACTAACCCTTACCCCACATCACTACACTTAAAGAGCCAACAGAGAGCTAACCCTTTAACCCACATCACTATTAACTAGCCTTGCTTAGCTTTGTGTAACTTATTGTACAAGAAACAGGAGTTTGCTGACACCTTGCAAAGATAAAAAACCTTGGGTGCATCCTTGGTGCATCCTTGGGTGAACTAGATAACAGAAACTTGGGCACAGGACAGGAGATAGGCCAGTTTTAACCAACTCAGCAGTCTGAGTCCTAACCATCACACTGGACCAAAGGTGAACGTGTACAGAGAAGAGGACCCGGGTTCACAAACACTGCGCAGCTGCAACCAGGAGGAGCCAGAGGTGGAAACTATGGAAATGGTCTCCCGGAACTCATTGTAATAAGAAGCACCTTCTTGGGGACAGGTTATGAATATGTATAGGTGTTCCTAAAACTTTCATGAATATGTAACACTTTATGGCATTTAACCAATCTCACAGCTACTGTAAATTTACACACATCTTGGGTGGAGCTATCCCCCATGAGCCTGGCGCCATGTAAATACATACCTTCTTTACAGTCTCAAGGGTTGTAAGGTCATTTCCATGCCTCAGCAGCTCCCACTTGGTACCAGCAATTACGCCACCTGCATGGCCTTGCCTGTATCTAAACTGCAGCGAGAAGCAAAAAAAAAGGAAAAAGCTGGCTTCCTATGGCTAAAGAAGGAAAAGGGGAGAGGGGGGGGGGGGGAGGGCGGAGCTTTTCCCCCCCGCCACAGTAATATTGCTGCTAAAGAGCTGTAATACTGAATGAAGGAGACCGAGGGTGAATTTAAAGGCATCCCCAGCACATGCCTGGTTCCAATGAAACTGGGAAATTAAAGCACAGATTATTTAATAGACTTATTCTGTGGTAACTAGCTGTAAGAAACCTCTTAGTAAATTCACCATGCTACTTCTTGAGGTCATGGGAAAGAAAGAAAGGCCATTTTCAAAACCAGTGCAATGCCGAATTTGGAACAAAGTTTTAACAGATGAATTCTTATAAGAAAGATGGGGACAGACTCTTTAGCAGGGCCTTTTGCAATAGAACAAGGGGTTTTTAATTAAAGGAGAGGAGGTTCAGGCTAGACATGAGGAAGAATTTTTTTACAATGAGGGTGGCGAAACACTGGAACAGGTTGCCCAGAGAGATGGTAGATGCCCCATCCCTGGAGACATTCAAGGCCAGGCTGGACTGGGCTCTGAGCAACTTGATCTAGTTGAAGATGCCCCTGCTCATTGCAGGGGCGTTGGACTAGATGACCTTTGAAGGTCCGTTCCAACCCAAACTGTTCTATGATTCTCTGATTAGGACACAGACACAACCGTGGAACAGAAGAGGTAAGCAGAACTTGCTTTTTGGGAGCCAACAAGAATTAAGGGGATATCTTTAATACAAGTTCTGAGATTTGAAAACAGCTCAAATTCTACTCTCTCTGCTTTTAAAGTTAAATTTCAGAAGTGACTAAGATTCTCCACTACTTAAACTATGCAGATGCTTTATCTTTTTTTTTTTTTTAACAGTCTTTCCATTTTTAAAATTGTGACAGCTTCACACTCTTCTGATAACCCAATTTTATTTTGTGACCAATTTCTTTTACCTGAAAACAAACACAGTATTTTTCTTACTGTTTCTGGGCATATGAAGCATGATGATTTTATGGTTTATTCACTTAAATGTCAGTAAACCTCACTACGCAAAGTGCTGTTAAATACTTTTCACTGTTAATTTTCATGAGATCAAGCAACTTAAGGCTGCCTACATATAAGAATAGTTAACATCTTAGTTTCTTCAGTAATGTTTAAGCCAGCAATCCTCCTTCACAGTGACAACTGGAGGGAGAGATCCAAACAGAATAGTAGCTTGGGATATTATGCTTATCTACATCTGGGTCTGAAGACATGGTCTTAAGGGTCATAATCTCTTTATCTGACAGTTTTTAGTCCCCATACAGGTATTATCTCCACAGATATAGTGGCTTTCATTTATTTCATAAATATTTTTATATTAAATAGTTTTATGAAGACACACCCTCTTCATCTGCCCCTGCTCCTGTCAGAATCAAAGTACCTTAAGTAAGTCTGGAAGAAGTAAAGTTAGCATCTCAGCATACTCCTGTATTGATGGGCTGTCATGGAGGCACCCCAAAGTCAGTTTTAGATGGACAATAAGTTCCAAAGCAGACTTTATTCTAGCTGGAAAAGTGTAGCAAATAAACCAACTAGAAACAGGGTTTATACAATTATTTAGCACTCCAACAACAAAAAATACAAGTTCGGATATCAGTTGAGGAGATTATTGGGGTACAGCAAAATAAGAATAATGAAGATCCACAGTGTGCATGCACACACTCACAAGAAACAAAACCAGAGCCCTCTGACTCCAGGGTACCCACAAGAAATAATCACTCGCCTGGTTTAGGCAAGGACTAATTTAAGGATATATTCAGCAAATAACCACTCACCCAAACGAGGAGGTGAGGCGCTCTCAGTCCTGGGAAGTCTCCTTAGACGGCGTCCCAGTCTAAGGGGAGGGCTCCGGTTCACAGACCTGCTGCTCTGAGAAGACCACTCAAAGGGGGTCTTTGGCAGGGACCCCCTTTTATAGCCTGGTCAGATCTGGCTGTGGGCATTACAACATAGTCCAGAAGCTTCGCAGTTTCTCTGGGCATCTCCTTTGTTAACAACCCTGTCAATTGACTCAGGGTCCTGTTAAGGACCCTGTCAATGGACTGAGGGTCCCACCTCTCCTGCCCCACAGCAGGTGGAGATGAAGTCACCCTGCCCCGGGATAGGGGAGGATGTGACTGTCAGCACCTTGGTACCACCATAGGTGTGTACCTGGGGACAGGCACAGTGGGGCACAAAAGGTGATAAAGAGCCATCAACCGCCCCATTGAAGGCTCCAGATCTCAGGGGAATGTGCAACTGCCACATGCCTGCATGCAGATATTAGTGGTGTGCTACAGGCAAGCAAGCCATTTCTTAGTCATAGTTACCTTCCTGCATGTAGCACAAGACCTTTGTCTTGTTCTACACACGTGCACACATGCATGTACACACTCTGTTATTAATTCTGGAAATGCAGACACTGCTTCATTTGCCAGATGGATGAACAAATAGACAAAATTAACGAATTCTCCTAAATGTAGTGGAAATTGACCTTAATATAAGTAATACATGACAATTCAGTGAATTATATTCTGTTTTAGGTTCACAGTGCCACAGATTAATGAAGAACAAAAATAACATTAATATCTCTTCCTGTATTTTATAGCATAAATCAAATAGTAACAAACTTGCAGGTGACAGTGACCACCCCAGCAGAGAGGTCAAGGTATCTTCATCCTTCATAGTCAAATAACCACTGCATATGTCCTTGATGCAGCAATGACTCCTTATGATACATTCACAATGAAGGAGAAATATTTTGTTCACAGGTCTTCTGCATATGTTCATAGTAATAGGACTGAGAGGAATAAAAAATGTCAGTATCCATTTATACTTTCTAAAGATCCGGACTAATGTATCTGTTATGGATTTTGTAGATTACACAGCTGTCTACAGCAGTTGTTCACAAAATTAAGATTTAACAAATTCTGGCACATAAAGGGTCCTACAAACCTCTGAAACTCAGCTTTTGAAATAAGACTGCTGTTCTGCACTTATCTCTTCCTTGATGTTTTTCAAATCAACAGTTTAGCCAAATGTAATAGAAGTGTCACACAGGTACATCTACAGGTTATATCCTGGTTGTAACATCATTGTTTTTTGCCCAAAGAAACAAATTTTATAATTAATGCAGAGACTTATTTATAGCAGATGAGCCTTTCACTCAGATCTAGTAGTCCAGTCTTAAATTCAGTGTAGTATATATGACTTGGTATTTTTCAGGTACAAAGTTTCAAGGAGGCATTTTTGCTTGAATGGAGACAGGGTTTTTCCATTTCTGCTGCCTAAAGGCAACCACAAAATAGTAAGCAAATGTTCAAACACATATCAAAGTGCACATCTGCAAGAGTTTCCCAATAAGCTTATTCACAAAACACATAAACACATTAGCATACACTGTAACTAGGCACAATTGCCAGTGAAAGACCACCTGCTTCACCTACCCTGAATGACAGCCTCAGTTTTGAAGGAAAACTACCTGATCGTGCTGCAATGGGTCAGAGATTTGTACTTTCTACTAACCAGGGCAGTGCTTAGATAACTTAGGACACCCAAATTCTCAACCTTTGTCAATCAAACTTAAGTTTTGATAACTCACAATGCCTGAATTTCAGTGGTAAAGATTTTTTTTTTTTTTTCAAAACAAAGAGACATAAAGAAACACGGGTATAAATGTTGTGGTCTAGTGCATGAGCCATCTGCGTTAACTGGCTCAATTGCTCAGTGCATACGAAGATGTCATTGTTGAGACGGACAAACGACACACACATTGTTGTTCTGATACGCAAGCAGTCAGTCAGTTTATTGCCACAAACGCTTATTTATATAGTCTTTATCAGCATGTGTCTTTTTACCATTGGTTACAGGCTGCAATAGCAACATATCACTGGCTAATTTTGCTATCCTCAATGCTATTCCTTAAAGTTGTCTACTTCTCCGGATACTCTTTACTTCCTTCTTTCTCACAGGTACACCTTAATATCTTCAAGGTCAGTCTCTGTTTCCATACCCTCCAGCAGGGGATCCATGGACCCGCCGTAGTCCCCCACATAAAGTGGGTTAAATGCATCTATTGCTGGGCCTTCCACATGTAGAACAGTGGGAGTCTGTTCTACAAACTGTGCTGGATGTCTGGCTTTTTTTTTTTTTTCTTGTTATATATTATATTCTGGAATTGCTAAATTTCATTAAGAAAGCTAGAAGATTTTGTGAGTTTTCTTCAAGAACTTTTATTAAATTGAAATGTGAACACCATTGCAAAGAGATTTTATAATGACAGAAGACTGAAAAGTCCATCAGAAAGCTACAGACTTCAGTAACAATATTGATCTTACGAGTAAAATTGCTAACAGATTTTATTAAAGCAAGCATTTTCAATATTAAGAATTTTTAAAATACATTTTAAAGTCTTTTCCTTCAAATACACTTAGAAACAATGAAGCATTCCTGAGCAACTATTTTTATACCAGTATTCTCCAACTAATGTACATACTGCATATGAAATCTACTTTCTCTAACTTCTTAAAATTTAGAAATGTACAAGACAATTGGATCTGGTTCATAGAATAATTGTGCTTCAGGTCATTCTGTTGCTACAGTAGTGACACTGCAATAACTTGGATGCTCCAGATGTCATACCAATTCTGAAATTGTAACGGAAAAAATGCCTAGCTTGTATTGCAAGGCTAGCAATGAAATGGTTTATATAAATGGAATAAGTTTGCTTTAAATATTGGATCGTCTCTCTGTTGGAAAGTATGTTGTTTATTGTGAATATTATTCAGAACATGCAATTTAATTTATAAATATGTTTCTTTGAGAGACCTGCTGGCACAATTAACAGCAAGGAAGTTCCAGAGCCTTTTACCTGCACTTAACAGCATATCAGAAATTTGAACAAATACAATTTGTTAATGACTGTTTACATGTTGTTTTCTGGGCAGTACTTTTTCAGACCAGCACCCCCAGTATTGTTGTGTTATACAAAATGACTAAAAAAATTTATCAAGTACAATATAAAGATTTCAGAAGCCCAGATAGTGCTGAGTATCTCTGAGAAATATAATGCACATCTGAAACTGATGGTTGCGTTATTCTCGATGATGAATGGTATTTGTAGTCAGAATAAAAAAAATACTTTCCAAGATGAAAAATAAACAACAGTAAAGCAGCCCAAGAGTTCTTTCTGAGTATATCTGAGCAGTAGTTTCCTCTTCCTTTTGGAATGAAGGACACAGGGATGAGAATTAAATCATCTACAGCATTATGAATATTAAAAAATATGGTTTGACATAGTTATATTTCCACATGCATTCTGCATGTAGAAAAATCTGCCTCTTCCTAGATATGTATAATTTTCTGTCCTATTGAAGGGATATTTTCTACAAGTGACTTCTACAAAAATTTTAAACATTCTGTAAAAATTCTACTCAGTGCTACATGTCTGTAAAACTGACCATTGCAGTCTTTGTAGCAAATGAAGTGAAATCTTTCAATTTTTACTGATGTTAAAATGAGGTTAAGGTAATCGGCAGCTCACAAAAACAGACGCAGAAGCAGCATGGTCCAAAAAAAAGTCAAATAAAGACAAGGTCCAAGACAAGCATCATCACAAAGTAGAACAGGATGTTAACCCTTCCAAAAGTAAAAAAGGAAGATGTGAAAGAAGACTTCCTTATATCACCAATGTCTTGAGTATAAGTCCAGCTTTTAGCATATCAGAGCTGCAAGAGGCCACAAAACTAATTCAGGATTTTTTTTAATTACTTTTGACAGATGTAGTAGTTTCTCTTAAAAACTTAGCTTAAATGGGACAAGGACTTTCTGATTACGGAAAACGTTAATTGATATGTTGTCACAGGCACAAACTAAACAGTGCCAAGAAATGCCAAGAGACCATTTACTAGTATCCACAAAGTCCTTTTTCTCTTGGAGCTTCTAGGTCATTACATAATCTTTAATAACTAAAAAATAGAAGAACTCTTAAGAATGACAGGCATTATGCGTGAGACAATGTAAATGGATAAATACACCTCATGTGTAGATCTGTCTGAAAAACTGAAGGTTGCTTTTAAAAACAGTGTGGTACACACTATTTCTCTTGAATTTTTCCTTAGGAATGTAGGAAATGCAACAGTAGATCAGATGAGGGGTCTAGCTCTTCAAGTATTCTATTTGCCCAGGACAAATATCAGATACTTGGAAGAAAATGCTGTAATTGATAGAAAGGGAATGATCAATTCTCATGTATAGAACTTTTTCTGCTTGTATATAATAGCTAATCTGTAGTAGCCGATTTCAGCATTTTGCCAACAGTTTGACATTTAATAATGCATTACTACTTGTATGGTCTGTCTTGGTTTTTGGTTAAAACAAGACCAATTCTCTTTTAGTGAATTTTCTTTCAGCTAAGTTCTTCTAAGTAACTGCATTTTTCTGAAGTTGGCTGCATGTTTTTCAGACAGTGTCCTCCCCCAAGCTGATAATACCCACGGTTAAAGGTTTTACTGAGGTAACATCCGCATCATCCACAGTTTAAAGCTGGGGGATCACGAGACTCTCGCTCTCTTCTGAAGAGGACCCTGCCCATTCTTCTGCCTGAGATCCTGATCCTGGTTCCAGTCCATGTGTCCCTGAATCCAGTTCCTCTCTACTGCTGAGTCCAGTCCAGGACTTCCTGGAGCCTGCCCTACAGCTACTCGGGAGATTCAATATTGGTTTTGTATATTTTGCATTATTAGTAAAGCTGTTTTAACTTTCCAACTTGTCTCCCTTCCTTTTCCTCCTTTTCCCTTTCCTTAGCAGGGAGGGTGTAGATTAAAAGAGAACATCTGCCACTCTTTATTGTTGGCCTGCAATAAATGGTGACATGGACTGTCTCAGATAGCTGTGCATATTCCCACTTTTGATATAAAAGTATTTTCTTCCTTTTTTTCCTTGCAAACTCATTTATCACTCCTCTCATTTCTACTATTTATCATTTTTCCTATCTACTCTTACATTTGATTGTTTTATTTCCATTTTCTGTTCTCCCTCCCTCTCTTCTCAGCTGTAGTCAAAATGCATGTTTACCTCCTATGATTTCTCTAAGTACCTATGTAACACCCTATAGCAACTGTACTCCCATTCTGCCACATGCAGCAACAACGTCCCTCTTTCCATCATTAAACTCTCTTCCTATCCCCATACATTATGTATTTCTGTACTCCATTTATCTTTAATCTCCTGCTTGACATACTTTTCAGACGAGGAAAATAACTGATGATTGGTCACCAAGCTGGTCAGTATGGCTTGTAGGGACAAGATGGAAATTTCTCTGTTATTTTTAAATATTATAAAACATTTTATTTTGCTACACATCTCTAATATCTCATCCTACTGCTACTAGTACAACACAAGTGATGATTCTATGGCAAGTAAAAATAATTTGAACATTATAAATAAGATTCAGTGGGAAAGAAGCTTTGGTCTATATTCCTATATTCTATTTTAATTTTATAATAATAGCTGGTAAAAATATGTGAAATAAATAATTTAGAACTCAGTAATATATCTGCAATATATTAGAAATACAGTTTAAAATTACTTCATATTCTTAATTAGTATAAAGATTAATTTTATGCTTGGCAAAGAAATTGTAGCTTTACCTGTTACCTCTGTCTCAGCAGAAAGAAAAAAAGTCCCTAAGTAGTTAAATAACACTGGGAAAATAAAAAAAAAAAATTACTTTGCTTTTATTTGGTAACAGAAAAACAGCCTTTAAAATACATTGTTAAACATACAGGCTTGAACTAAAGTAAAATTGTATGTTATATAGAGTAAGGCAGTATATCAACTAGTGTACTGATATTTTCTTCATGTTTGGATTGATTTGACTAGGATATTAATGGGATGTAAAGTTTTCTATCACAATGAAATAAAGCAAAAATAAATTTAGAAGAATTTGTTATTTTACTGTAATTAGTTCAATATATTCCCTTTTATATATGATTTTTCGTAGAATCATAGAACGTCCTGAGTTGGAAGGGAACCACAAGAATCATCGAGTCCAACTCCTGTCTCTGCGTATGACAACCCCACAGTTCACACCATGTGTCTGAGGGCATTGTCTAGTCTCTTCTTGAATACTGCCAGGCTTGGGGCCATGACTACCTCCCTAGGGAGCCTATTCCAGTGCTCCAGGACCCTCTGGGCAAATAACCTTTTCCTAATGTCCAACCTAAACGTCCACTGCCATATCTCCCTGCCAGGGTTCTGTCATTGGTCGCCAGAGAGAAGAGATCAGCGCCTACTCTTCCTCCTCCCCTCATGAGGAAGCCATAGACTGCAATGAGGTCTCCCCTTAGTCTCTTCTTCTCCGGGCTGAACAAACCAAGTGACTTTAGCTGCTCCTCATATGACTTCCCCTCCAAACCATTCACCAGCTTTGTAGCCCTCTTCTGGACACTCTGCAGTAGCTTAATAGCTTTTTTATACTGTGGTGCCAAGAACTTCACACAGTACTCCAGGTGAGTCCGCACCAGTGCAGAGTAGAGCAGGGCAATCATCTCCTTCAAGGGGCTGGCAATGCTGTGCTTGATGCACCCCAGGACATGGTTGGCCCTCTTGGCTGTCAGGTCACACTGTTGGCTCATGTTCAACTTGCTGTGGACCAGAACCCCCAGATCCCTCTCTGCAGAGCTGCTTTCCAGCATCTCGTCCCCCAGTCTGTTTGTACAGCCAGGGTTTCCATGTCCCAGGTGCAAAATCTGGAACTTGCCCTTGTTGAACTTAACGCGGTCGGTGATTGCCCAGTTGTCCAATTTGTCCATACTCCTCTGCAGGGCCTGTCTGCCCTCAAGAGTCTTAACAGCTCCCCCCAATTTTATGTCATCAGCAAACTTACTCAGCAATCCCTCAAGTTCTGAGTCGAAGTCATTTATACAGATAATGAAGAGTACTGGCCCTAAGATGGATCCCTGCAGAATCCTGCTAGTGACTGGTCACCAGCCTGACATAACCCCATTAACAAGAACCTTTCGAGCCTGAACTGTCAGCCAATTGCTCACCCATTGTATTGTGTGTTTATCCAGCTGTATGCTGGACATCTTGTCCAGGAGGATACTGTGAGAGACACTATCAAAGGCTTTACTGAAATCCAAAAAGATCACATCGACAGGCTTCCCTTGGTCAACTAGGTGGGTAACCTTGTCGTAGAATGCAATTAAGTTTGTTGAGCAAGACTTTCTCCTCATGAACCTGTGCTGGCTGGGACCAATGACTGTATTGTCGTTCAGATGTTTTTCAATAATTCCCAGAACAATCTTCTCCATGATTTTGCTGGGAACAGAAGTGAGGCTGACAGGCCCGTAATTGCTGGGGTCATCCCTGTTGTCCTTCTTGTAGATTGGGATGACGTTTGCCAGCTTCCAGTCTTCCAGGACCTCTCCAGTTTCCCAAGACGGTTGAAAAATCAAGGCGAGAGGTCTCACTATGACATCAACCAGCTCTTTAAGCACCCTTGGGTGAATTCCATCAGGCCCCATTGACTTGTAGGGATCTAGCTGGAGGAGCAAATCCCCTACAAGTTCCAGATTGATTGGGAGTTTATCGTTCTCACATCCATGGTTTTCCAGCACAGGGCTATGGGGGCCCCTAAGTCCATCATTGTTGTTGAAGACTGGAATGGCCTGGTCCTGTGCTCTTAGTAGGTGGTACTTAAAAAATGACCAACACTGATGGACCCTAACACCTTCAAAAGCTTCTTCACAGGGAATCTTACTAAGTACTTTGAGCATCCTCAAGTCTGCTCTCCTCATATCTAGTGTTAAGGTCTTGTTGGCAGTTTTCCTCCCATTAGCAAAGATTTTAAACCTGACTGCTTCCTGATAGCTGTGGCCAAGGGATCCACCAATCGCCACTTCTCCCACGAGACCCTCTCTGTTAGTGAGAATCAAATCTAGGAAGGCACCTTTCCTACTTGGTTCCCTTAGTACCTTCACCAAGAAGTTATTGTCCAGTTGCTTGTTGTTATTGTTTGTTTGATTGGTGTTTTTTGCTGTTCTGTTAAACTCTTCCTATCCCAAACCATGAGTTTTCACAGAATCACAGAATGGTTAGGGTTGGAAGGGACCTCTGGAGATCATCTAGTCCAACCCATCTGCTAAAGCAGATTCACCTAGAGTATATCACACAGGCGAGTCTTGAATGTCTCCAGAGAAGGAGACTCCACAACCTCTCTGGGCAGCCTTTTCCAGTGCTCTGTCACCCTCAAAGAAGGCTTTCCTCATATTCAGATGGAACCTCCTATGCTTCAGTCTGTGTCCATCCTATCATTGGGCACTACTGAAAAGAGTCTGGTCCCATCTTATTGACATCCACCCTTGAGATATTTATTAACAGCCTTCTCCAAGCTGAACAGACCCAGTTCTCTCAGTCTCTCCTCGTAAGAAAGATGCTCTGGGCCCCTAATCATCTTTGTACCCCAACACTGGACTCCCTCCAGTAATTCCTTAAACTGGGGAGCCCAGAACTGGATGCAATACTCCAAATGCGGCCTCACCAGGGCAGAGTAGAGGGGGAGGATAACCTCCCTTGACCTGCTGGTCACACTTTTCCTAATGCACCATGATACTGTTGGCCTTCTTGGTCACAAGGGCACATTGCTAGTTCATGATCAGCCTGTTGTCGACCAGAACTCCCAGGTCCTTGTCTGCAGTGCTGCTTTCCAGCAGGTCCACTCCTAACCTGTACTGGTGCCTGGGGTTATTCCTCCCCAGGTACAGGACCCTACACTTGCCCTTGTTGAATTTCATTAGGTTTTTCTCTGCCCAGTCCTCCAGCCTGTTCAGGTCTCACTGAATGGCAGCACAGCCTTCTGGTGTGTCAACCCTTCCTCCCACTTTGCTATCACCAGCAAACTTGCTGAGGGTGCATTCAGTCAGTTACCAAGCAAACATCTATGTGACTGACAAAATTATGAAGTTGACCAGAATAACTGAGTAATTACTATGCCTACCTAAAGGAAAAGCCTGATTTTTCAATTAATTACTCAGGGGATTAATTATAGTCATCATTGTTCTAATTCTACCTGAATGATACTCTCCTTATTCTCTAATTAGTCACTATGGTTATGAATTTACAAGAATGGTGATGTCTGAGATGAAATCTAATGTTTAAGTGATTCTTCCGAGTTTTTGTATTGAGGAAAATAGTTTACTTCAAACAATGAAGCTAAATGGTGGAAGAAATTAAGCAATTTTTTCTTTTAATGGAGAAATCAATAGTTCTTTAGAATACCAAAAATGATCCTTCTTGTAAACCCAGAACTACTTTTCTACCATTTCAGAACAGAAACGTGCAAACGACATTTGATTCAATCAAGGAAAAAGCAGCTGTTGTAATTCCCCTTACGCATACAGCAATATGAAATACAGCAGATGAAAGAGAGAAAAAAATTCCAGGCTGACGAAAGTTGCTGTGGGCCATGTGTTTGTGGCATCCTGTTGTGGCATGAGAGTGTGATTGAGATACATTCTTGCATAAGGGCAAATATGCCTATGACCTAATTATGCCAAATACCCAAAATATGTCAGTAACAATTTATTTCAATATTTTGCCAATTGAAACTAATTCTTGAAACACTTCATTCACTCAGATTTAACTTCATAACAGTCAGATTTAACTGTTACTGTAAATTGTTTCTGTCAAAAGTCACCACTTTTTTGTGTGTATGGTTATCTGTTATGCCTGTTACTGTCAGTATTTTTGTGAGACAGAAGGATTATGAAATTGCATTTTTATTGTGATAACAGAAGAGGAAAGGTTTGTAAGATTAGACAAATCTGTCAGTCAGTGACATGTTCTGTTACATTATACGTCTGCTTTAGGAATGGTGATTTTAAAATCCCTGAAGGTAGCTGCTGTAACAAACATACAGCAACATACAGCTCTCTTTTTCCCTTCTGTAGGCTCTACTTTTTCCATGCTAATTATTAGATCAAAGTATACCCTTTTCTTGTGTATCCTGTTCTTCTGTGTGCATTGTTAATTAAAAAAAAAAAAAAAAAAAAGTATTATGGAAGACAAGAAGAAGGAAAAGAAGAAATTTCTGTGAGAGAATAGGAGCATGTCTATCTCTGTTAAATGTTGGCTAGCAGCATGCTAGATGAAAAAAGCTCCTGAATACAGTACACAATAGCATAGCTGGATATTCAAAGGTGATTACAACAATCAACTCCAGAGAACAAGTTCTTCCAACCTTATTGGAAGTTTCATGCTGCTTTAAGATGAAATAACATTTTGCTCTAGAACTGTAATAAGATTACTTTCATTATGAATTTGTGAAAGCTGAATTTTATTAACAAATGGATTTTCACTGGAAGAGACTTCAGAACCACTGAAAATCTCTGTCTCCCCAGAAATTATATAAAAACTTGTTTCTGAATCTGTCCCCAAATACCAGTGTTTGGACCATTCTCTGATATTTCATAGAACAGCCTGTAATTAGACTGATCAAAAATCAATTAAACTTCATCTTTACCTGGCATCCCAGGGGGCCCGGGCGGTCCTGGGGGCCCTTGGCAGAATCAAACTGCAAAGTCACCATGGTGGCAGGAACTACGGTCTAGATTCTGTGGTCTGGTTTGTGGAGGCTGAATGCACAAAAAAAAAGTTTTAAATAGCTAACTCATGGAGGAAATCAGTCACATGAATGTTGTTTACAGGGTCTTCATTTACATATTCCTTGTTTATCTATTTGTTAAGTTTTCCAAACACTTCTTATTTGGGCTGATTTGTCCCTAAAGATGTCATTTTTGGAACATTTAAGGGGAAAGCTCTACAGATGTTCTAAAAGCTATATGACTAATAAAAAACCCAACTTGTCCTGTCAAATAATGGGGGTTTTGAAAACAAAATAATACCGAGTAATGAAAGTTAGATGAATATTTCAGTTAGGTTCCTATCCTGCTTTTCACTGATCCCACATTTCAGCTGACCTTTGTTGACAAACAAGCACATATGCAATGAGTGGTAGGAAACAAAGGTCTTAATTTGACCTTCAGTGATGAACTATCCT